>NW_025727487.1:300000-405779 GCF_021461385.2 Schistocerca piceifrons | reverse complement strand
GTGTCACAGGAATGGTTCAAAACATAGACAGTAAGACGAGTCAGTCTTCCTGTACTTAATTCTGCTTTGTGCCTTTTGTATTTAATTCCGATGCAATTTCTGTGTTTCATCAATAATAAGAAGGTCCAAGGGATACAGTAAACCTGAAGTGAAGCATCGGAATCTATAACAGGTGTCACAGGAATGGCTCATACATAGTCAGTAGGAAGAGTCGGTCTTCATGTACTTAAGTCGGCATTGTGCCTTTTGTATTTAATTCCGATGTATTTTCTGTGTTTCATCGTCAATAAGAAGGTCCAAGGGATACAGTAAACCTGTAGTGAAGCATCGGAATCTATAACTAGTGTCACAGGAATGGTTCAAAACATAGACAGTAGAAGAGTCAGTCTTTTTGTACTTAAGTCGGCATTGTGCCGTTAGTATTTAATTCCGATGCAATTTCTGTGTTTCATCGTCAATAAGAAGGTCCAAGGGATACAGTAAACCTGAAGTGACGCATTGGATCTATAGCTGGTGTCACAGGAATGGTTCAAAACATAGTCAGTAAAAAGAGTCAGTCTTCATGTACTTAAGTCAGCATTGTGCCTTTTCTATTTAATTCCGATGCAATGTCTGTGTTTCAGCGTCAATAAGAAGGTCCAAGGGATACAGTAAACATGAAGTGAAGCATCGGAATATATAACAAGTGTCAATGGAATGGTTCAAAACATAGTCAGTAAGAAGAGTCAGTCTTCTTGTCCTTAAGTCGGCATTGTGACTTTTGTAATTAATTCCGATGCAATTTCTGTGTTTCATCGTCAATAAGACGGTCCAAGGGATGCAGTAAACCTGGAGTGAAGCATCGGAATCTGTAACTAGTGTCACAGAAGTGGTTCAAAACATAGACAGTAATAAGAGTCAGTCTTCTTGTACTTAATTCTGCTTTGTGCCTTTTGTATTTAATTCCGATGTATTTTCTGTGTTTCATCGTCAATAAGAAGGTCCAAGGGATACAGTAAACCTGGAGTGAAGCATCGGAATCTATAACTAGTGTCACAGAAGTGGTTCAAAACATAGACAGTAATAAGAGTCAGTCTTCTTGTACTTAATTCTGCTTTGTGCCTTTTGTATTTAATTCCGATGCAATTTCTGTGTTTCATCGTCAATAAGAAGGTCCAAGGGATACAGTAAACCTGAAGTGAAGCATTGGATCTAAAGCTGGTGTCACAGGAATGGTTCAAAACATAGTCAGTAAAAAGAGTCAGTCTTCTTGAACTTAAGTCAGCATTGTGCCTTTTCTATTTAATTCCGATGCAATGTCTGTGTTTCAGCGTCAATAAGAAGGTCCAAGGGATACAGTAAACATGAAGTGAAGCATCGGAATCTATAACAAGTGTCAATGGAATGGTTCAAAACATAGTCAGTAAGAAGAGTCAGTCTTCTTGTCCTTAAGTCGGCATTGTGACTTTTGTAATTAATTCCGATGCAATTTCTGTGTTTCATCGTCAATAAGAAGGACCAAGTGATACAGTAAACCTGGAGTGAAGCATCGGAATCTGTAACTAGTGTCACAGGAATGGTTCAAATCATTGACAGTAAGAAGAGTCAGTGTTCGAGTACTTCAGTCGGCATTTTGCCTTTTGTATATAATTCCGATGCAATTTTTGTGTTTCATCGTCAATAAGAAGGTCCAAGGGATACAGTAAACCAGACGTGAAGCATCGGGATCTATAACTGGTGTCACAGGAATCGTTCAAATCATAGTCAGTTAGAAGGGTCAGTCTTCATGTACTTAAGTCGGCATAGTGCCATTTCTATTTAATTCCGATGCAATTTCTGTGTTTCATCGTCAATAAGAAGGGCAGAGGGATACACTAATCTTAAAGTGAAGCATCGGAATCTATAACTAGTGTCACAGGAAAGGTTCAAAACAAAGTCAGTAAGAAGAGCAAGTCTTCTTGTCCTTAAGTCGGCATTGTGCCGTTTGTATTTAATTCCGATGCAGTTTCTGTGTTTCATCGTCAACAAGAAGGTCCAAGGGATAAAGTAAACCTGGAGTGTAGCATCGGAATTTATAACTAGTTTTTGAGGAATGGTTCAAAACATAGACAGTAAGAAGAGTCAGTCTTCGTTTACTTAAGTCGGCATTTTGCCTTTTGTGTTTAATTTCAATGAAATTTCTGTGTTTCATCGTCAATGACAAGGTCCAAGGGATACAGTAAACCTGGAGTGAAGCATCGGAATCTATAACTAGTGTCAATGGAATGGTTAAAAACATAGACAGTAATATGAATTAGTCTTCTTGTACTTAAGTCGGCATTGTGCGTTTTGTATTTAATTCCGATGCAATTTCTGTGTTTCATCGTCAATAAGAAGGTCAGAGGGGTACAGTAAACCTGAAGTGAAGCATCGGAATCTATAGATAGTGTCACAGGAATAGTTCAAAAGATAGTAAGTAAGAAGGGTCAGTCTGCTTGTCCTTCAGTCGGCATTGTGCCTTTTGTATTTAATTCCGATGCAATTTCTGTTTTTCATCGTCAATAAGAAGGTCAGAGGGGTACAGTAAACCTGAAGTGAAGCATCGGAATCTATAGCTAGTGTCACAGGAATGGTTCAAAAGATAGTCAGTAAGAAGAGTCAGACTTCTTGTCCTTAAGTCGGCATTGTGCCTTTTGTATTTAATTCCGATGCAATTCTTGTGTTTCATCATCAATAAGAAGGTCCAAGGGATACAGTAAACCTGGAGTGAAGCATCGGAATCTATAACTAGTGTCACAGGTATGGTTCAAAACATAGACAGTAAGAAGAGTCAGTCTCCTTGTACTTAATTTTGCACTCTGCCTTTTGTATTAAATTCCGATGCAATTTCTGTGTTTCATCGTCAATAAGAAGGTCAGAGGGGTACAGTAAACCTGAGACCTGAAGTGTAGCATCGGAATCTATAGCTAGTGTCACAGGAATGGTTCAAAACATAGACAGTAAGACGAGTCAGTCTTCCTGTAGTTAATTCTGCTTTGTGCCTTTTGTATTTAATTCCGATGCAATTTCTGTGTTTCATCAATAATAAGAAGCTCCAAGGGATACAGTAAACCTGAAGTGAAGCATCGGAATCTATAACGGGTGTCACAGGAATGGCTCATACATAGTCAGTAGGAAGAGTCGGTCTTCATGTACTTAAGTCGGCATTGTGCATTTGTATCTAATTCCGATGTATTTTCTGTGTTTCATCGTCAATAAGAATGTCCAAGGGATACAGTAAACCTGTAGTGAAGCATCGGAATCTATAAGTAGTGTCACAGGAATGGTTCAAAACATAGACAGTAGGAAGAGTCAGTCTTCTTGTACTTAAGTCGGCATTGTGCCGTTAGTATTTAATTCCGATGCAATTTCTGTGTTTCATCGTCAATAAGAAGGTCCAAGGGATACAGTAAACCTGAAGTGAAGCATTGGATCTATAGCTGGTGTCACAGGAATGGTTCAAAACATAGTCAGTAAAAAGAGTCAGTCTTCTTGTACTTAAGTCAGCATTGTGCCTTTTCTATTTAATTCCGATGCAATGTCTGTGTTTCAGCGTCAATAAGAAGGTCCAAGGGATACAGTAAACATGAAGTGAAGCATCGGAATCTATAACAAGTGTCAATGGAATGGTTCAAAACATAGTCAGTAAGAAGAGTCAGTCTTCTTGTCCTTAAGTCGGCATTGTGACTTTTGTAATTAATTCCGATGCAATTTCTGTGTTTCATCGTCAATAAGACGGTCCAAGGGATACAGTAAACCTGGAGTGAAGCATCGGAATCTATAACTAGTGTCACAGAAGTGGTTCAAAACATAGACAGTAATAAGAGTCAGTCTTCTTGTACTTAATTCTGCTTTGTGCCTTTTGTATTTAATTCCGATGCAATTTCTGAGTTTCATCGTCAATAAGAATGTCCAAGGGATACAGTAAACCTGAAGTGAAGCATCGGAATTTATAACTAGTGTCACAGGAATGGTTCAAAACATAGTCAGTAAGGAGAGGCAGTCTTCTTTTACTTAAGTCGGCATTGTGCCTTTTGTATTTAATTCCGATGCAATTTCTGTGTTTCATCGTCAATAAGAAGGTCAGAGGGGTACAGTAAACCTGAGACCTGAAGTGAAGCATCGGAATCTATAGCTAGTGTCACAGGAATGGTTCAAAACATAGACAGTTAGAAGAGTCAGTCTTCTTGTACTTAATTCTGCTTTGTGCCTTTTGTATTTAATTCCGATGCAATTTCTGTGTTTCATCATTAATAAGAAGGTCCAAGAGATACAGTAAACCTGAAGTGAAGCATCGGAATTTATAACTAGTGTCACAGGAATGGTTCAAACATAGACAGTAAGAAGAGTCAGTCTTCTTGTACTTAAGTCGGCATTGTGCCTTTTGTATTTAACTCCGATGGAATTTCTGCGTTTCATCGTCAATAAGAAGGTCAGAGGGATACAGTAATCCTGGAGTGAAGCATCGGAATCTTAACTAGTGTCACAGGAATGGTTCAAATCATAGACAGTAAGAAGAGTCAGACTTCTTTTACTTAAGTCGGCATTGTGCCTTTTGTATTTAATTCCGATGCAATTTCTGTGTTTCATCGTCAATAAGAAGGACCAAGCTATACAGTAAACCTGGAGTGAAGCATCGGAGTCTATAACTAGTGTCACAGGACTAGTTCAAAAATAGACAGTAAGAAGAGTCAGTCTCCTTGAACTTAATTCGGCATTGTGCCTTTTTTATTTAATTCCGATGCAATTTCTGTGTTTCATCGTCAATAAGAAGGTTAGAGGGATACAGTAAACCTGAAGTGAGGCATCGGACTCCATAACTAGTGTCACAGGAATGGATCAAAACATAGTCAGTAGGAAGAGTTAGTCTTCTTGTACTTAAGTCGGCGTTGTGCCTTTTGTATTTAATTCCGATGCAATTTCTGTGTTACATCGTCAATAAGAAGGTCCAAGGGATACAGTAAACCTGGAGTGAAGCTTCGTAATCTGTAACTAGTGTCACAGGAATGGTTCAAATCATAGACAGTAAGAAGAGTCAGTCTTCGTGTACTTCAGTCGGCATTTTGCCTTTTGTATTTAATTCCGATGCAATTTCTGTGTTTTATCGTCAATGAGAAGGTCCAAGGGATACAGTAGACCTGAAGTGCAGCATCGGTATCTATAACTAGTGTCACAGAAATCGTTCAAAACATAGTCAGTAAGAATAGTCAGTTTCCTTGTACTTAAGTCGGCATAGTGCCTTTTCTATTTAATTCCGATGCAATTTCTGTGTTTCACCGTCAATAAGACGGTCCAAGGGATACAGTAAACCTGGAGTGAAGCATCGGAATCTATAACAAGTGTCAATGGTATGGTTCAAATAATAGACAGTAAGAAGAGTCAGTCTTCTTGTACTTACGTCGGTATTGTGCCCTTTGTATTAAATTCCGATGCAATTTCTGTGTTTCATCGTCAATGAGAAGGTCAGTGGGATACAGTAAACCTGAAGTGAAGCATCGGAATCTATAGCTAGTGTCACAGGAATGGTTCAAAACATAGTCAGTAAGAAGAGACATTCTTCTTGTCCTTAAGTCGGCATTGTGCCTTTTCTATTTAATTCCGATGCAATTTCTGTGTTTCATCGTCAATAAGAAGGTCCAAGGGATACAGTAAACCTGAAGTGAAGCATCGGAATCTATAACTAGTGTCACAGGAATGGTTCAAAACATAGACAGTAAGAAGAGTCAGTCTTTATGTACTTACGTCGACATTGTGCCTTTTCTATTTAATTCCGATGCAATTTCTGTGTTTCATCGTAAATGAGAAGGTCAGAGGGATACAATAAACCTGAAGTGAAGTATCGGAATATATAACTGGTGTCACAGGAATGGTTCAAAGCAAAGTCAGTGAGAAGAGTCAGTCTTCTTGAACTTAAGTCGGCATTGTGCCTTTTCTATTTAATTCCGATGCCATTTTTGTGTTTCATCGTCAATAAGAAGGACCGAGGGATACAGTAAACCTGGAGTGAAGCATCGGAGTCTATAACTAGTGTCACAGGACTGGTTCAAAAATAGACAGTAAGAAGAGTCAGTCTTCTTGAGCTTAATTCGGCCTTGTGCCTTTTGTATTTAATTCCGATGCAATTTCTGTGTTACATCGTCAATAAGAAGGACCGAGGGATACAGTAAACCTGGAGTGAAGCATCGGAGTCTATAACAAGTGTCACAGGACTGGTTCAAAAATAGACAGTAAGAAGAGTCAGTCTTCTTGAACTTAATTCGGCATTGTGCCTTTTGTGTTTAATTCCGATGCAATTTCTGTGTTTCATCGACAATAAGAAGGTCCAAGCGATACAGTAAACCTGTAGTGAAACATCGGGGTCTGTAACTAGTGTCACAGGAATGGTTCAAATCATAGACAGTAAGAAGAGTCTGTCTTCCTGTACTTCAGTCGGCAATTTGCCTTTTGTATTTAATTCCGATGCAATTTTTGTGATTCATCGTCAATAAGAAAGTCCAAGGGATACAGTAAACCTGAAGTGAAGCATCGGGATCTATAACTAGTGTCACACGAATCGTTCAAAACATAGTCAGTTTGAAGAGTCAGTTTTCTTGTACTTAAGTCGGCATAGTGCCTTTTCTATTTAATTCCGATGCAATTTGTGTGTTTCATCGTCAATAAGAAGGTCCAAGGGATACAGTATACCTGGAGTGAAGCATCGGAATCTATACCTAGTGTCAATGGTATGGTTCAAAACATAGACAGTAAGAAGAGTCGGTCTTCTTCTACTTAAGTCGGCATTGTGCCTTTTGAATTTAATTACGATGCAATTTCTGTGTTTCATCGTCATTAAGAAGGTCAGAGGGATACAGTAAACCTGAAGTGAAGCATCGGAATCTATAGCTAGTGTCACAGGAATAGTTCAAAACATAGTCAGTAAGAAGAGTCAGTCTTCTTGTCCTTATGTCGGCATTGTGCTTTTTGTATTTAATTCCGATGCAATTTCTGTGTTTCATCGTCAATAAGAAGGTCCAAGGTATACAGTAAACCTGAAGTGAAGCTTCGGATCTATTACTAGTGGCACAGGAATGGTTCAAAACATAGTCAGTAAGTAGAGTCAGTCTTGTTGTACTTAAGTCGGCATTGTGCCTTTTCTATTTAATTCCGATGCAATTTCTGTGTTTCATCGTCAATACGAAGGTCCAAGGGATACAGTAAACATGGAGTGAAGCATCGTAATCTATTACTAGTGTCAATGGAATGGTTCAAAACATAGTCAGTAAGAAGAGTCAGTCTTCTTGTACTTAAGTCAGCATTGTGCCCCTTTCTATTTAATTCCGATGCAATTTACGTGTTTCATCGTCAATAAGAAGGTCCAAGGGATATAGTAAACCTGGAGTGAAGCATCGGAATCTATGACTAGTGTCACAGGAATGGTTCAAAACATAGACAGTAAGAAGAGTCAGTCTTCTTGTACTTACGTCGACATTGTGCCTTTTCTATTTAATTCCGATGCAATTTCTGTGTTTCATCGTCGATAAGAAGTTCCAAGGGATACAGTAAACCTGAAGTGAAGCTTAGGAATCTATAGCTAGTGTCACAGGAATGGTTCAAAACATAGTCAGTAAGAAGAGTTAGTCTTCTTGTACTTATTTCTGCTTTGAGCCATTTATATTTAGTTTCGATGCAATTTCTGTGTTTCATCGTCAATATGAAGGTCCAAGGGATACAGTAAACCTGAAGTAAAGCATCGGAAATTATAGCTAGTGTCACAGGAATGGTTCAAACCATTGTCAGTAAGGAGAGCAGTCTTCTTGTACTTAAGTCGGCATTGTGCCTTTTGTATTTAATTCCGATGCAATTTCTGTGTTTCATCGTCAATAAGAAGGTCCAAGGGATACAGTAAACCTGAAGTGAAGCATCGGAATTTATAACTAGTGTCACAGGAATGATTCAAAGCATAGACAGTAAGAAGAGTCAGTCTTCTTGTACTTAAGTCGGCATTGTGCCTTTTGTATTTAATTCCGATGCAATTTCTGTGTTTCATCGTCAATAAGAAGGCCACTGGGATACAGAAATCCTGAAGCGAAGCATCGGAATCTATAACTAGTGTCAGAGGAATGGTTCAAATCATAGTCAGTAAGAAGAGTCAGTCTGCTTGTCCTTCAGTCGGCATTGTGCCTTTTGTATTTAATTCCGATGCAATTTCTGTGTTTCTTCGTCAATAAGAAGGTCAGAGGGGTACAGTATACCTGAAGTGAAGCATCGGAATCTATAGCTAGTGTCACAGGAATGGTTCAAAAGATAGTCAGTAAGAAGAGTCAGACTTCTTGTCCTTAAGTCGGCATTGTGCCTTTTGTATTTAATTCCGATGCAATTCTTGTGTTTCATCATCAATAAGAAGGTCCAAGGGATACAGTAAACCTGGAGTGAAGCATCGGAATCTATAACTAGTGTCACAGGTATGGTTCAAACATAGACAGTAAGAAGAGTCAGTCTCCTTGTACTTAATTTTGCACTGTGCCTTTTGTATTTAATTCCGATGCAATTTCTGTGTTTCATCGTCAATGAGAAGGTCCAAGGGATACAGTAAACATGAAGTGAAGCATCGGAATTTATAACTAGTGTCACAGGAATGGTTCAAAACATAGTCAGTAAGAAGAGTCAGTCTTCTTGTACTTAAGTCGGCATTGTGAGTTTTCTATTTAATTCCGATGCAATTTCTGTGTTTCATCGTCAATAAGAAGGACCAAGGGATACAGTAAACATGGAGTGAAGCATCGGAGTCTATAACTAGTGTCACAGGACTGGTTCAAAAATAGACAGTAATAAGAGTCAGCCTTCTTGAACTTAATTTGGCATTGTGCCTTTTGTATTTAATTCCGATGCAATTTCTGTGTTTCATCGTCAATAAGAAGGTCAGAGGGATACGGTAAACCTGAAGTGATTCATCGGAATCCATAACTAGCGTCACAGGAATGGTTCAAAACATAGTCAGTAAGAAGAGTTAGTCTTCTTGTACTTAGGTCGGCATTGTGCCTTTTGTATTTAATTCCGATGCAATTTGTGTGTTTCATCGTCAATACGAAGGTCCAAGGGATACAGTAAACCTGGAGCGAGGCATCGGAATCTGTAACTAGTGTCAATGGTATGGTTCAAAACATAGACAGTAAGAAGAGTCAGTCTTCTTGTACTTAAGTCGGCATTGTGCCTTTTGTATTTAATTACGATGCAATATCTGTGTTTCATCGTCAATAAGAAGGTCAAAGTGATACAGTAAACTTGAGGTGAAGCATCGGAATCTATAACTAGTGTCACAGGAATGGTTCAGACATAGTCAGTAAGATGAGTCAGTCTTCTTGTACTTATGTCGGCATTGTACCTTTTCTATTTAATTCCGATGCAATTTCTGTGTTTCATCGTCAATAACAAGGTCCAAGGGATACAATAAACCTGGAGTGAAGCATCGGAATCTATAACTAGTGTCAATGAAATGGTTCAAAACATAGACAGTTAGGAGAGTCAGTCTTCTTGTACTTAAGTCGGCATTGTGCCTTTTGTATTTAATTCCGATGGATTTTCTGTGTTTCATCATCAATAAGAAGGTCAGACGGGTACAGTTAACCTGAAGTGAAGCATCGGAAACTATAGCTAGTGTCACAGGGATGGTTCAAAAGATAGTCAGTAAGAAGAGTCAGACTTCTTGTCCTTAAGTCGTTATTGTGCCTTTTGTATTTAATTCCGATGCAATTCTTGTGTTTCATCATCAATAAGAAGGTCCAAGGGATACAGTAAACCTGGAGTGAAGCATCGGAATCTATAACTAGTGTCACAGGAATGGTTCAAAACATAGACAGTAAGAAGAGTCAGTCTCCTTGTACTTAATTTTGCACTGTGCCTTTTGTATTTAATTCCGATGCAATTCTTGTGTTTCATCATCAATAAGAAGGTCCAAGGGATACAGTAATCCTGAAGTGAAGCATCGGAATTTATAACTAGTGTCAATGGTATGGTTCAAAACATAGACAGTAAGAAGAGTCAGTCTTCTTGTGCTTAAGTCGGCATTGTGCCTTTTCTATTTAATTCCGATGCAATTTCTGTGTTTCATCGTCAATAAGAAGGACCAAGGGATACAGTAAACCTGGAGTGAAGCATCGGAATCTGTAACTAGTGTCACAGGAATGGTTCAAATCATTGACAGTAAGAAGAGTCAGTCTTCATGTACTTAAGTCGGCATACTACCATTTCTATTTAATTCCGATGCAATTTCTGTGTTTCATCGTCAATAAGAAGGGCAGAGGGATACACTAATCCTAAAGTGAAGCATCGGAATCTATAACTAGTGTCACAGGAAAGGTTCAAAACAAAGTCAGTAAGAAGAGCCAGTCTTCTTGTCCTTAAGTCGGCATTGTGCCGTTTGTATTTAATTCCGATGCAGTTTCTGTGTTTCATCGTCAACAAGAAGGTCCAAGGGATAAAGTAAACCTGGAGTGTAGCATCGGAATTTATAACTAGTTTTTGAGGAATGGTTCAAAACATAGACAGTAAGAAGAGTCAGTCTTCGTTTACTTAAGTCGACATTTTGCCTTTTGTGTTTAATTCCGATTTAATTTCTGTGTTTCATCGTCAAAAAGAAGGTCCAAGGGATACAGTAAACCTGAGGTGAATCATCGGAATTTATAACTAGTGTCACAGGAATGGTTCAAACGTAGTCAGTAAAAAGAGTCAGTCTTCTTGTACTTAAGTCGGCATTGTACCTTTTCTATTTAATTTCGATGCAATTTCTGTGTTTCATCGTCAATGACAAGGTCCAAGGGATACAGTAAACTTGGAGTGAAGCATCGGAATCTATAACTAGTGTCAATGGAATGGTTAAAAACATAGAAAGTAATATGAATTAGTCTTCTTGTACTTAAGTCGGCATTGTGCGTTTTGTATTTAATTCCGATGCAATTTCTGTGTTTCATCGTCAATAAGAAGGTCAGAGGGGTACAGTAAACCTGAAGTGAAGCATCGGAATCTATAGATAGTGTCACAGGAATGGTTCAAAACATAGTCAGTAAGAAGAGTCAGACTTCTTGTCCTTAAGTCGGCATTGTGCATTTTGTATTTAATTCCGATGCAATTTCTGTGTTTCATCATCAATAAGAAGGTCCAAGGGATACAGTAAACCTGGAGTGAAGCATCGGAATCTATAACTAGTGTCACAGGAATGGTTCAAAAGATAGTCAGTAAGAAGAGTCAGACCTCTTGTCCTTAAGTCGGCATTGTGCCTTTTGTATTTAATTCCGATGCAATTCTTGTGTTTCATCATCAATAAGAAGCTCCAAGGGATACAGTAAACCTGGAGTGAAGCATCGGAATCTATAACTAGTGTCACAGGAATGGTTCAAAACATAGACAGTAAGAAGAGTCAGTCTCCTTGTACTTAATTTTGCACTGTGCCTTTTGTATTTAATTCCGATGCAATTTCTGTGTTTCATCGTCAATAAGAAGGTCCAAGGGATACAGTAAACATGAAGTGAAGCATCGGAATTTATAACTAGTGTCACAGGAATGGTTCAAATCATAGTCAGTAAGAAGAGTCAGTCTTCTTGTACTTAAGTCGGCATTGTGCCTTTTCTATTTAATTCCGATGCAATTTCTGTGTTTCATCGTCAATAAGAAGAACCAAGGGATACAGTAAACCTGGAGTGAAGCATCGGAATCTGTAACTAGTGTCACAGGAATGGTTCAAATCATAGGCAGTAAGAAGAGTCAATCTTCGTGTACTTCAGTCGGCATTTTGGCTTCTGTATTTAATTCCGATGCAATTTTTGTGTTTCATCGTCAATAAGAGGGTCCAAGGGATACAGTAAACCTGAAGTGAAGCATCGGGATCTATAACTGGTGTCACAGGAATCGTTCAAATCATAGTCAGTTAGAAGGGTAAGTCTTCCTGTACTTAAGTCGGCATAGTGCCTTTCCTATTTAATTCCGATGCAATTTGTGTGTTTCATCGTCAATAAGAAGGTCCAAGGGATACAGTAAACCGGGAGTGAAGCATCGGAATCTATAACTAGTGTCAATGGTATGGTTCAAATCATAGACAGTAAGAAGAGACAGTCTTCTTGTACTTAAGTCGGCATTGTGCCTTTTCTATTTAATTCCGATGCAATTTCTGTGTTTCATCGTCAATAAGAAGGGCAGAGGGATACACTAATCCTAAAGTGAAGCATCGGAATTATAACTAGTGTCACAGGAATGGTTCAAACATAGTCAGTAAAAAGAGTCAGTCTTCTTGTACTTAAGTCGGCATTGTACCTTTTCTATTTAATTTCGTTGCCATTTCTGTGTTTCATCGTCAATGACAAGGTCCAATCCATACAGTAAACCTGGAGTGAAGCATCGGAATCTATAACTAGTGTCAATGGAATGGTTAAAAACATAGACAGTAATATGAATTAGTCTTCTTGTACTTAAGTCGGCATTGTGCCTTTTGTATTTAATTCCGATGCAATTTCTGTGTTTCATCGTCAATAAGAAGGTCAGAGGGGTACAGTAAACCTGAAGTGAAGCATCGGAATCTATAGATAGTGTCACAGGAATGGTTCAATACATAGTCAGTAAGAAGAGTCAGACTTCTTGTCCTTAAGTCGGCATTGTGCCTTTTGTATTTAATTCCGATGCAATTTCTGTGTTTCATCATCAATAAGAAGGTCCAAGGGATACAGTAAACCTGGAGTGAAGCATCGGAATCTATAACTAGTGTCACAGGAATGGTTCAAAACATAGACTGTAAGAAGAGTCAGTCTCCTTGTATATAATTCTGCACTGTGCCTTTTTTATTTAATTCCGATGCAATTTCTGTGTTTCATCGTCAAAAAGAAGGTCCAAGTGATACAGTAAACCTGAAGTGAAGCACCAGAATTTATAACTAGTGTCACAGGAATGGTTCAAAGCATAGTCAGTAAGAAGAGTCAGCTTTCTTGTGCATAAGTCGGCATTGTGCCTTTTCTATTTAATTCCGATGCAATTTCTGTGTTTCATCGTCAATAAGAAGGACCAAGGGATACAGTAAACCTGGAGTGAAGCATCGGAGTGGTTCAAAAATAGACAGTAATAAGAGTCAGTCTTCTTGAACTTAATTCGGCATTGTGAGTTTTGTATTTAATTCCGATGCAATTTCTGTGTTTCATCGTCAATAAGAAGGTCAGAGGGATACAGTAAACCTGAAGAGAAGCATCGGAATCCATAACTAGTGTCACAGGAATGGTTCAAAACATAGTCAGTAAGAAGAGTTAGTCTTCTTGTACTTATGTCGGCATTGTGCCTTTTGTATTTAATTCCGATCGTCAATAAGAAGGTCCAAGGGATACAGTAAACCTGAAGTGAAGCATCGGGATCTATAACTGGTGTCACTGGAATCGTTCAAAACATAATCAGTAAGAAGAGTCATTCATGTTGTACTTAAGTCGGCGTAGTGCCTTTTTTTTTAATTCCGATACAATTTGTGTGTTTCATCGTCAATAAGAAGGTCCAAGGGATACAGTTAACCTGGAATGAAGCATCGGAATCTATAACTAGTGTCAATGGTATGGTTCAAAACATAGACAGTAAGAAGAGTCAGTCTTCTTGTACTTAAGTCGACATTGTGCCTTTTGTATTTAATGACGATGCAATTTCTGTGTTTCATCGTCATTAAGAAGGTCAGAGGGGTACAGTTAACCTGAAGTGAAGCATCGGAATCTATAGCTAGTGTCACAGGAATGGTTCAAAAGATAGTCAGTAAGAAGAGTCAGACTTCTTGTCCTTAAATCGGCGTTGTGCCTTTTGTATTTAATTCCGATGCAATTTCTGTGTTTCATCGTCAATAAGAAGGTCCAAGGGATACAGTAAACCTGAAGTGAAGCATCGGGATCTATAACTGGTGCCACAGGAATCGTTCAAAGCATAGTCAGTAAGAAGAGTCAGTCATCTTGTACTTAAGTAGGCATAGTGCCTTTTTTTTTAATTCCGATGCAATTTGTTTGTTTCATCGTCAATAAGAAGGTCCAAGGGATACAGTTAACCTGGAATGAAGCATCGGAATCTATTACTAGTGTCAATGGTATGGTTCAAAACATAGACAGTAAGAACAGTCAGTCTTCTTGTACTTAAGTCGACATTGTGCTTTTGTATTTAATTACGATGCAATTTCTGTGTTTCATCGTCATTAAGAAGGTCAGAGGGGTACAGTTAACCTGAAGTGAAGCATCGGAATCTATAGCTAGTGTCACAGGAATGGTTCAAAAGATAGTCAGTAAGAAGAGTCATACTTCTTGTCCTTAAGTCGGCATTGTGCCTTTTGTATTTAATTCCGATGCAATTCTTGTGTTTCATCATCAATAAGAAGCTCCAAGGGATACAGTAAACCTGGAGTGAAGCATCGGAATCTATAACTAGTGTCACAGGAATGGTTCAAAACATAGACAGTAAGAACAGTCAGTCTCCTTGTACTTAATTTTGCACTGTGCCTTTTCTATTTAATTCCGATGCAATTTCTGTGTTTCATCGTCAATAAGAAGGACCAAGGGATACAGTAAACCTGGAGTGAAGCATCGGAATCTGTAACTAGTGTCACAGGAATGGTTCAAATCATAGGCAGTAAGAAGAGTCAGTCTTCGTGTACTTCAGTCGGCATTTTGCCTTCTGTATTTAATTCCGATGCAATTTTTGTGTTTCATCGTCAATAAGAGGGACCAAGGGATACAGTAAACCTGAAGTGAAGCATCGGGATCTATAACTGGTGTCACAGGAGTCGTTCAAATCATAGTCAGTTAGAAGGGTAAGTCTTCCTGTACTTAAGTCGGCATAGTGCCTTTCCTATTTAATTCCGATGCAATTTGTGTGTTTCATCGTCAATAAGAAGGTCCAAGGGATACAGTAAACCGGGAGTGAAGCATCGGAATCTATAACTAGTGTCAATGGTATGGTTCAAATCATAGACAGTAAGAAGAGACAGTCTTCTTGTACTTAAGTCGGCATTGTGCCTTTTCTATTTAATTCCGATGCAATTTCTGTGTTTCATCGTCAATAAGAAGGGCAGAGGGATACACTAATCCTAAAGTGAAGCATCGGAATTATAACTAGTGTCACAGGAATGGTTCAAACATAGTCAGTAAAAAGAGTCAGTCTTCTTGTACTTAAGTCGGCATTGTACCTTTTCTATTTAATTTCGATGCCATTTCTGTGTTTCATCGTCAATGACAAGGTCCAATCCATACAGTAAACCTGGAGTGAAGCATCGGAATCTATAACTAGTGTCAATGGAATGGTTAAAAACATAGACAGTAATATGAATTAGTCTTCTTGTACTTAAGTCGGCATTGTGCCTTTTGTATTTAATTCCGATGCAATTTCTGTGTTTCATCGTCAATAAGAAGGTCAGAGGGGTACAGTAAACCTGAAGTGAAGCATCGGAATCTATAGATAGTTTCATAGGAATGGTTCAAAACATAGTCAGTAAGAAGAGTCAGACTTCTTGTCCATAAGTCGGCTTTGTGCCTTTTGTATTTAATTCCGATGCAATTTCTGTGTTTCATCATCAATAAAAAGGTCCAAGGGATACAGTAAACCTGGAGTGAAGCATCGGAATCTATAACTAGTGTCACAGGAATGGTTCAAAACATAGACTGTAAGAAGAGTCAGTCTCCCTGTACTTAATTCTGCACTGTGCCTTTTTTATTTAATTCCGATGCAATTTCTGTGTTTCATCGTCAAAAAGAAGGTCCAAGTGATACAGTAAACCTGAAGTGAAGCACCAGAATTTATAACTAGTGTCACAGGAATGGTTCAAAGCATAGTCAGTAAGAAGAGTCAGCTTTCTTGTGCATAAGTCGGCATTGTGCCTTTTCTATTTAATTCCGATGCAATTTCTGTGTTTCATCGTCAATAAGAAGGACCAAGGGATACAGTAAACCTGGAGTGAAGCATCGGAGTGGTTCAAAAATAGACAGTAATAAGAGTCAGTCTTCTTGAACTTAATTCGGCATTGTGAGTTTTGTATTTAATTCCGATGCAATTTCTGTGTTTCATCGTCAATAAGAAGGTCAGAGGGATACAGTAAACCTGAAGAGAAGCATCGGAATCCATAACTAGTGTCACAGGAATGGTTCAAAACATAGTCAGTAAGAAGAGTTAGTCTTCTTCTACTTATGTCGGCATTGTGCCTTTTGTATTTAATTCCGATCGTCAATAAGAAGGTCCAAGGGATACAGTAAACCTGAAGTGAAGCATCGGGATCTATAACTGGTGTCACTGGAATCGTTCAAAACATAATCAGTAAGAAGAGTCATTCATCTTGTACTTAAGTCGGCATAGTGCCTTTTTTTTTTAATTCCGATACAATTTGTGTGTTTCATCGTCAATAAGAAGGTCCAAGGGATACAGTTAACCTGGAATGAAGCATCGGAAACTATAACTAGTGTCAATGGTATGGTTCAAAACATAGACAGTAAGAAGAGTCAGTCTTCTTGTACTTAAGTCGACATTGTGCCTTTTGTATTTAATGACGATGCAATTTCTGTGTTTCATCGTCATTAAGAAGGTCAGAGGGGTACAGTTAACCTGAAGTGAAGCATCGGAATCTATAGCTAGTGTCACAGGAATGGTTCAAAAGATAGTCAGTAAGAAGAGTCAGACTTCTTGTCCTTAAATCGGCGTTGTGCCTTTTGTATTTAATTCCGATGCAATTTCTGTGTTTCATCGTCAATAAGAAGGTCCAAGGGATACAGTAAACCTGAAGTGAAGCATCGGGATCTATAACTGGTGCCACAGGAATCGTTCAAAACATAGTCAGTAAGAAGAGTCAGTCATCTTGTACTTAAGTAGGCATAGTGCCTTTTTTTTTAATTCCGATGCAATTTGTTTGTTTCATCGTCAATAAGAAGGTCCAAGGGATACAGTTAACCTGGAATGAAGCATCGGAATCTATTACTAGTGTCAATGGTATGGTTCAAAACATAGACAGTAAGAACAGTCAGTCTTCTTGTACTTAAGTCGACATTGTGCTTTTGTATTTAATTACGATGCAATTTCTGTGTTTCATCGTCATTAAGAAGGTCAGAGGGGTACAGTTAACCTGAACTGAAGCATCGGAATCTATAGCTAGTGTCACAGGAATGGTTCAAAAGATAGTCAGTAAGAAGAGTCATACTTCTTGTCCTTAAGTCGGCATTGTGCCTTTTGTATTTAATTCCGATGCAATTCTTGTGTTTCATCATCAATAAGAAGCTCCAAGGGATACAGTAAACCTGGAGTGAAGCATCGGAATCTATAACTAGTGTCACAGGAATGGTTCAAAACATAGACAGTAAGAACAGTCAGTCTCCTTGTACTTAATTTTGCACTGTGCCTTTTCTATTTAATTCCGATGCAATTTCTGTGTTTCATCGTCAATAAGAAGGACCAAGGGATACAGTAAACCTGGAGTGAAGCATCGGAATCTGTAACTAGTGTCACAGGAATGGTTCAAATCATAGGCAGTAAGAAGAGTCAGTCTTCGTGTACTTCAGTCGGCATTTTGCCTTCTGTATTTAATTCCGATGCAATTTTTGTGTTTCATCGTCAATAAGAGGGACCAAGGGATACAGTAAACCTGAAGTGAAGCATCGGGATCTATAACTGGTGTCACAGGAATCGTTCAAATCATAGTCAGTTAGAAGGGTAAGTCTTCCTGTACTTAAGTCGGCATAGTGCCTTTCCTATTTAATTCCGATGCAATTTGTGTGTTTCATCGTCAATAAGAAGGTCCAAGGGATACAGTAAACCGGGAGTGAAGCATCGGAATCTATAACTAGTGTCAATGGTATGGTTCAAATCATAGACAGTAAGAAGAGACAGTCTTCTTGTACTTAAGTCGGCATTGTGCCTTTTCTATTTAATTCCGATGCAATTTCTGTGTTTCATCGTCAATAAGAAGGGCAGAGGGATACACTAATCCTAAAGTGAAGCATCGGAATTATAACTAGTGTCACAGGAATGGTTCAAACATAGTCAGTAAAAAGAGTCAGTCTTCTTGTACTTAAGTCGGCATTGTACCTTTTCTATTTAATTTCGATGCCATTTCTGTGTTTCATCGTCAATGACAAGGTCCAATCCATACAGTAAACCTGGAGTGAAGCATCGGAATCTATAACTAGTGTCAATGGAATGGTTAAAAACATAGACAGTAATATGAATTAGTCTTCTAGTACTTAAGTCGGCATTGTGCCTTTTGTATTTAATTCCGATGCAATTTCTGTGTTTCATCGTCAATAAGAAGGTCAGAGGGGTACAGTAAACCTGAAGTGAAGCATCGGAATCTATAGATAGTGTCACAGGAATGGTTCAAAACATAGTCAGTAAGAAGAGTCAGACTTCTTGTCCATAAGTCGGCATTGTGCCTTTTGTATTTAATTCCGATGCAATTTCTGTGTTTCATCATCAATAAGAAGGTCCAAGGGATACAGTAAACCTGGAGTGAAGCATCGGAATCTATAACTAGTGTCACAGGAATGGTTCAAAACATAGACTGTAAGAAGAGTCAGTCTCCTTGTACTTAATTCTGCACTGTGCCTTTTTTATTTAATTCCGATGCAATTTCTGTGTTTCATCGTCAAAAAGAAGGTCCAAGTGATACAGTAAACCTGAAGTGAAGCACCAGAATTTATAACTAGTGTCACAGGAATGGTTCAAAGCATAGTCAGTAAGAAGAGTCAGCTTTCTTGTACATAAGTCGGCATTGTGCCTTTTCTATTTAATTCCGATGCAATTTCTGTGTTTCATCGTCAATAAGAAGGACCAAGGGATACAGTAAACCTGGAGTGAAGCATCGGAGTGGTTCAAAAATAGACAGTAATAAGAGTCAGTCTTCTTGAACTTAATTCGGCATTGTGAGTTTTGTATTTAATTCCGATGCAATTTCTGTGTTTCATCGTCAATAAGAAGGTCAGAGGGATACAGTAAACCTGAAGAGAAGCATCGGAATCCATAACTAGTGTCACAGGAATGGTTCAAAACATAGTCAGTAAGAAGAGTTAGTCTTCTTGTACTTATGTCGGCGTTGTGCCTTTTGTATTTAATTCCGATCGTCAATAAGAAGGTCCAAGGGATACAGTAAACCTGAAGTGAAGCATCGGGATCTATAACTGGTGTCACTGGAATCGTTCAAAACATAATCAGTAAGAAGAGTCAGTCATCTTGTACTTAAGTCGGCATAGTGC
The DNA here is from genome assembly GCF_021461385.2 of Schistocerca piceifrons. Taxonomy (NCBI): domain Eukaryota; kingdom Metazoa; phylum Arthropoda; class Insecta; order Orthoptera; family Acrididae; genus Schistocerca; species Schistocerca piceifrons. Next base: position 386,580 of record NW_025727487.1, on the reverse strand, counting down.
CTTTTTTTTTAATTCCGATACAATTTGTGTGTTTCATCGTCAATAAGAAGGTCCAAGGGATACAGTTAACCTGGAATGAAGCATCGGAATCTATAACTTGTGTCAATGGTATGGTTCAAAACATAGACAGTAAGAAGAGTCAGTCTTCTTGTACTTAAGTCGACATTGTGCCTTTTGTATTTAATGACGATGCAATTTCTGTGTTTCATCGTCATTAAGAAGGTAAGAGGGGTACAGTTAACCTGAAGTGAAGCATCGGAATCTATAGCTAGTGTCACAGGAATGGTTCAAAAGATAGTCAGTAAGAAGAGTCAGACTTCTTGTCCTTAAATCGGCGTTTTCCTTTTGTATTTAATTCCGATGCAATTCTTGTGTTTCATCATCAATAAGAAGCTCCAAGGGATACAGTAAACCTGGAGTGAAGCATCGGAATCTATAACTAGTGTCACAGGAATGGTTCAAAACATAGACAGTAAGAAGAGTCAGTCTCCTTGTACTTAATTTTGCACTGTGCCTTTTGTATTTAATTCCGATGCCATTTCTGTGTTTCATCGTCAATAAGAAGGTCCAAGGGATACAGTAAACATGAAGTGAAGCATCGGAATTTATAACTAGTGTCACAGGAATGGTTCAAATCATAGTCAGTAAGAAGAGTCAGTCTTCTTGTACTTAAGTCGGCATTGTGCCGTTTCTATTTAATTCCGATGCAATTTCTGTGTTTCATCGTCAATAAGAAGGACCAAGGGATACAGTAAACCTGGAGTGAAGCATCGGAATCTGTAACTAGTGTCACAGGAATGGTTCAAATCATAGGCAGTAAGAAGAGTCAATCTTGGTGTACTTCAGTAGGCATTTTGCCTTCTGTATTTAATTCCGATGCAATTTCTGTGTTTCATCGTCAATAAAAAGGTCAGAGGGATACAGTAAACCTGAAGTGGAGCATCGGAATCCATAACTAGTGTCACAGGAATGGCTCAAAACATAGTCAGTAAGAAGAGTTAGTCTTCTTGTACTTATGTCGGCATTGTGCCTCTTGTATGAATTCCGATGCAATTTCTGTGTTTCATCGTCAATAAGAAGGTCCAAGGGATACAGTAAACCTGGAGTGAAGCATCGGAATCTGTAGCTAGTGTCACAGGAATGGTTCAAATCACAGACAGTAAGAAGAGTCAGTCTTCGTGTACTTCAGTCGGCTTTTTGCCTTTTGTATTTAATTCCGATGCAATTTTTGTGTTTCATCGTCTAGAAGAAGGTCCAAGGGATACAGTAAACCTGAAGTGAAGCATCGGGATCTGTAACTGGTGTCACAGGAATCGTTCAAAACATAGTGAGTAAGAAGAGTCAGTCATCTTGTACTTAAGTTGGCATAGTGCCTTTTCTATTTATTTCCGATGCAATTTCTGTGTTTCATCGTCAATAAGAAGGTCCAAGGGATACAGTAAACCTGGAATGAAGCATCGGAAACTATAACTAGTGTCAATGGTATGGTTCAAAACATAGACAGTAAGAAGAGTCAGTCTTCTTGTACTTAAGTCGGCATTGTGCCTTTTGTATTTAATTACGATGCAATTTCTGTGTTTCATCGTCATTAAGATGGTCAGAGGGGTACAGTTAACCTGAAGTGAAGCATCGGAATCTATAGCTAGTGTCACAGGAATGGTTCAAAAGATAGTCAGGAAGAAGAGTCAGACTTCTTGTCCTTAAGTCGGCATTGTGCCATTTGTATTTAATTCCGATGCAATTTTTGTGTTTCATCGTCAATAAGAAGGTCCAAGGGATACAGTAAACCTGGAGTGAAGCATCGGAATCTATAACTAGTGTCAATGGTATGATTCAAAACATAGACAGTAAGAAGAGACAGTCTTCTTGTACTTAAGTCGGCATTGTGCCTTTTCTATTTAATTCCGATGCAATTTCTGTGTTTCATCGTCAATAAGAAGGGCAGAGGGATACAGTAAACCTGGAGTGAAGCATCGGAATCTATAACTAGTGTCAATGGAATGGTTAAAAACATAGACAGTAATATGAATTAGTCTTCTTGTACTTAAGTCGGCATTGTGCCTTTTGTATTTAATTCCGATGCAATTTCTGTGTTTCATCGTCAATAAGAAGGTCAGAGGGGTACAGTAACCCTGAAGTGAAGCATCGGAATCTATAGATAGTGTCACAGGAATGGTTCAAAATATAGTCAGTAAGAAGAGTCAGACTTCTTGTCCTTACGTCGGCATTGTGCCTTTTGTATTTAATTCCGATGCAATTTCTGTGTTTCATCATCAATAAGAAGGTCCAAGGGATACAGTAAACCTGGAGTGAAGCATCGGAATCTATAACTAGTGTCACAGGAATGGTTCAAAACATAGACTGTAAGAAGAGTCAGTCTCCTTGTACTTATTTCTGCACTGTGCCTTTTTTATTTAATTCCGATGCAATTTCTGTGTTTCATCGTCAATAAGAAGGACCAAGGGATACAGTAAACCTGGAGTGAAGCATCGTAGTCTATAACTAGTGTCACAGGAGTGGTTCAAAAATAGACAGTAATAAGTGTCAGTCTTCTTGAACTTAATTCGGCATTGGGCCTTTTGTATTTAATTCCGATGCAATTTCTGTGTTTCATCGTCAATAAAAAGGTCAGAGGGATACAGTAAACCTGAAGTGGAGCATCGGAATCCATAACTAGTGTCACAGGAATGGTTCAAAACATAGTCAGTAAGAAGAGTTAGTCTTCTTGTACTTATGTCGGCATTGAACCTTTTGTATTGAATTCCGATGCAATTTCTGTGTTTCATCGTCAATAAGAAGGTCCAAGGGATACAGTAAACCTGGAGTGAAGCATCGGAATCTGTAGCTAGTGTCACAGGAATGGTTCAAATCGCAGACAGTAAGAAGAGTCAGTCTTCGTGTACTTCAGTCGGCATTTTGACTTTTGTATTTAATTCCGATGCAATTTTTGTGTTTCATCGTTAGAAGAAGGTCCAAGGGATACAGTAAACCTGAAGTGAAGCATCGGGATCTATAACTGGTGTCACAAAAATCGCTCAAAACATAGTCAGTAATAAGAGTCAGTCATCTTGTACTTAAGTCGGCATAGTGCCTTTTCTATTTATTTCCGATGCAATTTCTGTGTTTCATCGTCAGTAAGAAGGTCCAAGGGATACAGTAAACCTGGAATGAAGCATCGGAATCTATAACTAGTGTCAATGGTATGGTTCAAAACATAGACAGTAAGAAGAGTCAGTCTTCTTGTACTTAAGTCGGCATGGTGCCTTTTGTATTTAATTCTGATGCAATTTCTGTGTTTCATCATCAATAAGAAGGTCGAAGAGATACAGTAAACCTGGAGTGAAGCATCGGAATCTATAACTAGTGGCACAGGAATGGTTCAAAACATAGACTGTAAGAAGAGTCAGTCTCCTTGTACTTAATTCTGCACTGTGCCTTTTGTATTTAATTCCGATGCAATTTCTGTGTTTCATCGTCAATAAGAAGGTCCAAGGGATACAGTAAACCTGAAGTGAAGCATCGGAAAATATAACTAGTGTCACGGGAATGGTTAAAATCATAGTCAGTAAGAAGAGTCAGCTTTCTTGTACATAAGACGGCATTGTGCATTTTCTATTTAATTCCGATGCAATTTCTGTGTTTCATCGTCAATAAGAAGGTCCAAGGGATACAGTAAACCTGAAGTGGAGCATCGGAATCCATAACTAGTGTCACAGTAGTGGTTCAAAACATAGTCAGTAAGAAGAGTTAGTCTTCTTGTACTTATGTCGGCATTGTGCCTTATGTATTTAATTACGATGCAATTTCTGTGTTTCATCGTCATTAAGAAGGTCAGAGGGGTACAGTTAACGTGAAATGAAGCATCGGCATCTATAGCTAGTGTCACAGGAATGGTTCAAAATATAGTCAGTAAGAAGAGTCAGACTTCTTGTCCTTAAGTCGGCATTGTGCCTTTTGTATTTAATTCCGATGCAATTCTTGTGTTTCATCATCAATAAGAAGGTCCAACGGATACAGTAAACCTGGAGTGAAGCATCGGAATCTATAACTAGTGTCACAGGAATGGTTCAAAACATAGCCACTAAGAAGAGTCAGTCTCCTTGTACTTAATTTTGCACTGTGCCTTTTGTATTTAATTCCGATGCAATTTCTGTGTTTCATCGTCAATAAGAAAGTCCAAGGGATACAGTAAACATGAAGTGAAGCATCGGAATTTATAACTAGTGTCACAGGAATGGTTCAAAACATAGTCAGTAAGAAGAGTCAGTCTTCTAGTACTTAAGTCGGCATTGTGCCTTTTCTATTTAATTCCGATGCAATTTCTGTGTTTCATCGTTAATAAGAAGGACCAAGGGATACAGTAAACCTGGAGTGAAGCATCGGAGTCTATAACTAGTGTCACAGGACTGGTTCAAATATAGACAGTAATAAGAGTCAGTCTTCTTGAACCTAATTCGGCATTGTGCCTTTTGTATTTAATTCCGATGCAATTTCTGTGTTTCATCGTCAATAAGAAGGTCAGAGGGATACAGTAAACCTGAAGTGAAGCATCGGAATCCATAACTAGCGTCACAGGAATGGTTCAAAACAAAGTCAGTATGAAAAGCCAGTCTTCTTGTCCTTTTGTATTTAATTCCGATGCACTTTCTGTGTCTCATCGTCAACAAGAAAGTCCAAGGGATACAGTAAACCTGGAGTGTAGCATCGGAATCTATAACTAGCTTTAGAGGATTGGTTCAAAACATAGACAGTAAGAATAGTCACTCTTCGTGTACTTAAGTCGGCATTTTGCCTTTTGTATTTAATTCCGATTTAATTTCTGTGTTTCATCGTCAATAAGAAGGTCCAATGGATACAGTAAACCTGAGGTGAAGCATCGGAATTTATAACTCGTGTCACAGGAATGGTTCAAACATAGTCAGTAAAAAGAGTTAGTCTTCTTGTACTTAAGTCGGAATTGTACCTTCTCTATTCAATTTCGATGCAATATTTGTGTTTCTTCGTCAATGACAAGGTCCAAGGGATACAGTAAACCTGGAGTGAAGCATCGGAATCTATAACTAGTGTCATTGGAATGGTTAAAAACATAGGCAGTAATATGAATTAGTCTTCTTGTACTTAAGTCGGCATAGAGCTTTTCTATTTATTTCCGATGCAATTTGTGTGTTTCATCGTCAATAAGAAGGTCCAAGGGATACAGTAAACCTGGAGTGAAGCATCGGAATCTATAACTAGTGTCAATGGTGTGGTTCAAAACATATACAGTAAGAATAGTCAGTCTTCTTGTACTTAAGTCGGCATTGTGCCTTTTGTATTTAATTACGATGCAATTTCTGTGTTTCATTGTCATTAAGAAGGTCAGAGGGATACAGTAAACCTGAAGTGAAGCATCGGAATCTATAGCTAGTGTTACAGGAATGGTTCAAAACATAGTCAGTAAGAAGAGTCAGTCTTTTTGTACTTAGGTCGGCATTGTGACTTTTCTTTTTAATTCCGATGCAATTTCTGTGTTTCATCGTCAATATGGTCAGAGGGATACAGTAATCCTGATGTGAAGCATCGAAATCTGTAACTAGTGTCACAGGAATGGTTCAAATCATAGACAGTAAGAAGAGTCAGTCTTCGTGTACTTCAGTCGGCATTTTGCCTTTTGTATTTAATTCCGATGCAATTTCTGTGTTTCATCGTAATTAAAAAGGTCCAAGGGATACAGTAAACCTGAGGTGAAGCATCGGAATTTATAACTAGTGTCACAGGAATGGTTCAAACATAGTCAGTAAGAAGAGTCAGTCTTCTTGTACATAAGTCGGCATTGTACCTTTTCTATTTAATTCCGATGCAATTTCTGTGTTTCATCGTCAATAAGAGGGTCCAAGGGATACAGTAAACCTGGAATGAAGCATCGGAATCTGTAACTAGTGTCAATGGCATGGTTCAAAACATAGACAGTAAGAAGAGTCAGTCTTCTTGTACTTTAGTCGGCATTGTGCCTTTTGTATTTAATTCCGATGCAATTTCTGTGTTTCATTGTCAATAAGAAGGTCGGAGGGATACAGTAATCCTGAAGTGTAGCATCGGAATCTATAATTAGTGTCACAGGAATGGTTCAAATCATAGACAGTAAGAAGAGTCAGTCTTCGTGTACTTAAGTCGGCATTTTGCCTTTTGTATTTAATTCCGATGCAATTTCTGTGTTTCATCGTCAATAAGAAGGTCCAAGTGATACAGTAAACCTGAGGTGAAGCATCGGAAGCTATAACTACTGTCACAGGAATGGTTCAAACATAGTCAGTAAGAAGAGTCAGTCTTCTTGTACTTAAGTCGGCATTGTACCTTTTCTATTTAATTCCGATGCAATTTCTGTGTTTCATCGTCAATAACAAGGTCAGAGGGGTACAGTAAATATGAAGTGAAGCATCGGAATCTGTAGCTAGTGTCACAGGAATGGTTCAAACATAGTCAGTAAGAAGAGTGGGACTTCTTGTCCTTAAGTCGGCATTGTGCCTGTTGTATTTAATTCTGATGCAATTCTTGTGTTTCATCATCAATAAGCAGGTCCAATGATACAGTAAACCTGGAGTGAAGCATCGGAATCTATAACTAGTGTCACAGGAATGGTTCAAAGCATAGACAGTAAGAGCAGTCAGTCTCCTTGTCCTTATTTTTCCACTGTGCCTTTTGTATTTAATTCCAATGCAATTTCTGTGTTTCATCGTCAATAAGAAGGTCCAAGGGATACAGTAAACATGAAGTGAAGCATCGGAATTTATAACTAGTGTCACAGGAATGGTTCAAAACATAGACAGTAAGAAGAGTCAGTCTTCTTGTACTTACGTCGGCATTGTGCCTTTTCTATTTAATTCCGATGATATTTCTGCGTTTCATCGTCACTAAGATGGACCAAGGGATACAGTAAACCTAGAGTGAAGCATCGGAGTCTATAACTAGTGTCACAGGACTGGTTTAAAAATAGACAGTAATAGGAGTCAGTCTTCTTGAACTTAATTCCGCATTGTGCCTTTTGTATTTAATTCCGATGCAATTTCTGTGTTTCATCGTCAATAAGAAGGTCAGAGGGATACAGTAAACCTGAAGTGAAGCATCGGAATCCATAACTAGCGTCACAGGAATGGTTCAAAACATAGTCAGTAAGAAGAGTTAGTCTTCTTGTACTTAAGTCGGCATTGTGCTATTTGTATTTAATTCCGATGCAATTTCTGTGTTTCATCGTCAATACGAAGGTCCAAGGGATACAGTAAACCTGGAGTGAAGCATCGGAATCTGCAACTAGTGTCACAGGAATGGTTCAAATCATAGTCAGTAAGAAGAGACAGTCTTCGTGTACTTCAGTCGGCATTTTGCCATTTGTATTTAATTCCGAAGCAATTTTTCTGTTTCATCGTCAATAAGAAGGTCCAAGGGATACAGTAAACCTGAAGTGAAGCATCTGGATCTATAACTGTTGTCACAGGAATCGTTCAAATCATAGTCAGTTAGAAGAGTCAGTGTTCCTGTACATTAGTCGGCATAGTGCCTTTGCTATTTAATTCCGATGCAATTTGTGTGTTTCATCGTCAATAAGAAGGTCCAAGGGATACAGTAAACCTGGAGTCAAGCATCGGAATCTGTAACTAGTGTCAATGGTGTGGTTCAAAACATAGACAGTAAGAAGAGGCAGTCTTCTTGTACTTAAGTCTTCAATGTGCCTTTTGTATTTAATTACGATGCAATTACTGTGTTTCATCGTCAATACGAAGGTCCAAGGGATACAGTAAACCTGGAGTGAAGCATCGGAATCTGCAACTAGTGTCACAGGAATGGTTCAAATCATAGTCAGTAAGAAGAGACAGTCTTCGTGTACTTCAGTCGGCATTTTGCCATTTGTATTTAATTCCGAAGCAATTTTTCTGTTTCATCGTCAATAAGAAGGTCCAAGGGATACAGTAAACCTGAAGTGAAGCATCGGCATCTATAGCTAGTGTCACAGGAATGGTTCAAAACATAGTCAGTAAGAAGAGTCTGTCTTTTTGTACTTAGGTTGGCATTGTGACTTCTCTTTTTAATTCCGATGCAATTTCTGTGTTTCATCGTCAATAAGAAGGTCAGAGGGAAGCAGTAATACTGAAGTGAAGCATCGGAATCTATAGCTAGTGTCACAGGAATGGTTCAAATCATAGCCAGTAAGAAGAGTCAGTCTCCTTGTACTTAATTGCATTGGAATTAAATACAAAAGGCACAATGCCGACTTAAGGACAAGAAGTCTGACTCTTCTTACTGACTATGTTTTTAAACATTCCTGTGACACTAGCTATAGATTCCGATGCTTCACTTCAGGTTTACTGTACCCCTCTGACCCTCTTATTGACGATGAAACACAGAAATTGCATCGGAATTAAATACAAAATGCACAATGCCGACCTAAGTACAAGAAGACTGACACTTCTTACTGTCTATGTTTTGAACCATTCCATTGACACTAGTTATAGATTCCGATGCTTCACTCAAGGTTTACTGTATGCCTTGGACCTTGTTATTGACGATGAAACACAGAAATTGCATCGGAATTAAATGGAAAAGGTACAATGCCGACTTAAGTACAAGAAGACTGACTCTTCTTACTGACTATGTTTGAACCGTTCCTGTGACACTAGTAATAGATGTTTCACGTCAGGTTTACTGTATCCCTTGGACCTGTTTATTTACGATGAAACACAGAAATTGCATCGGAATTAAATACAAAAGGCAAAATGCCGACTTAAGTACACGAAGACTGACTCTTCTTACTGTCTACGTTTTGAACCATTCCTGTGACACTAGTTATAGATTCCGATGCTACACTCGAGGTTTACTGTATCCCTTGGACCTTCTTATTGACGATGAAACACAGAAATTGAATCGGAATTAAATACAAAAAGCACAATGCCGACTTAAGGACAAGAAGACCGCCTCTTCTAACTGACTTTGCTTTGAACCATTCCTGTGACACTAGTTATGGATTCCGATGCCTCACTTCAGGTTTACTGTATCCCTCTGACCTTCTTATTGACGATGAAACACAGAAATTGCATCGGAATTAAATACAAAAGGCACAATGCCGAATTAAGTACAAGAAGACTGACTCTTATCACTGTCTTCTTTGAACCAGTCCTGTGACACTCGTAATAGACTCCGATGCTTCACTTCATGTTTACTGTCTCCCTTGGACCTTCTTATTGACGATGAAACACAGAAACTGTGTTTCATCGTCAATAAGAAGGTCCAAGGGATACAGTAAACCTGGAGTGAAGCTTCGGAATCTGTAACTAGTGTCACAGGAACGGTTCAAATCATAGGCAGTAAGAAGAGTCAGTCTTCGTGTACTTCAGTCGGCATTTTGCCTTTTGTATTTAATTGCGATGTAATTTTTGTGTTTCATCGTCAATGAGAAGGTCCAAGGGATACAGTAAACCTGAAGTGCAGCATCGATATCTATAACTAGTGTCACAGGAATCGTTCAAAACGTTGTCAGTAAGAGTAGTCAGTTTTCTTGTACTTAAGTCGGCATAGTGCCTTTTCTATTTAATTCCGATGCTATTTCTGTGTTTCATCGTCAATAAGACGGTCCAAGGGATATAGTAAACCTGGAGTGAAGCATCGGAATCTATAACTAGTGTCAATGGTATGGTTCAAAAAATAGACAGTAAGAAGAGTCAGTCTTCTTGTACTTACGTCGGTATTGTGCCCTTTGTATTTAATTCCGATGCAATTTCTGTGTTTCATCGTCGATAAGAAGGTCAGAGGGATACAGTAAACCTGAAGTGAAGCATCGGAATCTATAGCTAGTGTCACAGGAATGGTTCAAAACATAGTCAGTAAGAAGAGTCAGTCTTCTTGTCCTTAAGTCGGCATTGTGCCTTTTCTATTTAATTCCGATGCAATTTCTGTGTTTCATCGTCAATACGAAGGTCCAAGGGATGCAGTAAACCTGGAGTGAAGCATCGAAATCTATAACTAGTGTCACAGAAATGGTTCAAAACATAGACAGTAAGAAGAGTCAGTCTTTATGTACTTACGTCGACATTGTGCCTTTTCTATTTAATTCCGATGCACTTTCTGTGTTTCATCGTCAATGAGAAGGTCAGAGGGATACACTAAACCTTAAGTGAAGCATCGGAATCTATAACTAGTGTCACAGGAATGGTTCAAACAAAGTCAGTAAGAAGAGTCAGTCTTCCTGTCCTTAAGTCCTCATTGTGCTTTTTGTATTTAATTCCGATGCAATTTCTGTGTTTCATCGACAATAAGAAGGTCTAAGGGATACAGTAAACCTGGAGTGTAGCATCGGAATCTATAAATAGAGTCACAAGAATGGTTCAAAGCATAGACAGTAAGAAGAGTCAGTCTTCGTGTACTTAAGTCGGCATTTTGCCTTTTGTATTTAATTCCGATGCAATTTCTGTGTTTCATCGTCAATAAGAAGGTCCAAAGGATACAGTAAACCTGAGGTGAAGCACCGGAATCTATAACTAGTGTCACAGGAATCGTTCAAAACATAGTCAGTTAGAAGAGTCAGTCTTCTTGTACTTAAGTCAGCATAGTGCCTTTTCTATTTAATTCCGATGCAATTTGTGTGTATCATCTTCAATAAGAAGGTCCAAGGGATTCTGTAAACCTGGAGTGAAGCATCGGAATCTATACCTAGTGTCAATGGTATGATTCAAAACATAGACAGTAAGAAGAGTCAGTCTTCTTCTACTTAAGTCGGCATTGTGCCTTTTGAATTTAATTACGATGCAATTTCTGTGTTTCATCGTCATTATGAAGGTCAGAGGGATACAGTAAACCTGAAGTGAAGCATCGGAATCTATAGCTAGTGTCACAGGAATAGTTCAAAACATAGTCAGTAAGAAGAGTCAGTCTTTTTGTCCTTATGTCGGCATTGTGCCTTTTGTATTTAATACCGATGCAATTTCTGTGTTTCATGGTCAATAAGAAGGTCCAAGGTATACAGTAAACCTGAAGTGAAGCATCGGATCTATTACTAGTGGCACAGGAATGGTTCAAAACATAGTCAGTAAGAAGAGTCAGTCTTGTTGTACTTAAGTCGGCATTGTGCCTTTTCTATTTAATTCCGATGTAATTTCTGTGTTTCATCGTCAATACGAAGGTCCAAGGGATACAGTAAACATGGAGTGAAGCATCGTAATCTATAACTAGTGTCAAAGGAACGGTTCAAAACATAGTCAGTAAGAAGAGTCAGTCTTCTTGTACTTAAGTCGGCATTGTGCCATTTTCTATTTAATTCAGATGCAATTTCTGTGTTTCATCGTCAATAAGAAGGTCCAAGGGATATAGTAACCCTGGAGTGAAGCATCGGAATCTATGACTAGTGTCACAGGAATGGTTCAAAACATAGGCAGTAAGAAGAGTCAGTCTTCTTGTACTTACGTCGACATTGTGCCTTTTCAATTTAATTCCGATGCAATTTCTGTCTTTCATCGTCAATAAGAAGTTCCAAGGGATACAGTAAACCTGAAGTGAAGCTTCGGAATCTATAGCTAGTGGCACAGGAATGGTTCATAACATAGTCAGTAAGAAGAGTCAGTCTTCTTGTCCTTAAGTCGGCATTGTGCCTTTTGTAATTAATTCCGATGCAATTTCTGTGTTTCATCGACAATTAGAAGGTCCAAGGGATACAGTAACCCTGGAGTAAAGCATCGGAATCTATAACTAGTGGCACAGGAATGGTTCAAAACATAGACAGTAAGAAGAGTTAGTCTTCTTGTACTTAATTCTGCTTTGTGCCTTTTATATTTAATTTCGATGCAATTTCTGTGTTTCATCGTCAATATGAAGGTCCAAGGGATACAGTAAACCTGAAGTAAAGCATCGGAATTTATAGCTAGTGTCACGGGAATGGTTCAAACCATAGTCAGTAAGGAGAGTCAGTCTTCTTGTACTTAAGTCGGCATTGTGCCCTTTGTATTTAACTCCGATGCAATTTCTGTGCTTCATCGTCAATAAGAAGGTCACTGGGATACAGTAATCCTGAAGTGAAGCATCGGAGTCTATTACTAGTGTCACAGGACTGGTTCAAAAATAGACAGTAAGAAGAGTCAGTCTTCTTGAACTTAAATCGGCATTGTGCCTTTTCTATTTAATTCCGATGCAATTTCTGTGTTACATCGTCAATAAGATGGTCAGAGGGATACAGTAAACCTGAAGTGAAGCATCGGAATCCATAGCTAGTGTCACAGGAATGGTTCAAAACATAGTCAGTTAGAAGAGTCAGTCTTCTTGTCCTTAAGTCGGCATTGTGCCTTTTGTATTTAATTCCGATGCAATTTCTGTGTTTCATCGTCAATAAGAAGGTCCAAGGGATACAGTAAACATGGAGTGAAGCATCGAAATCTATAACTAGTGTCACAGGAATGGTTCAAAACATAGACAGTAAGAAGAGTTAGTCTTCTTGTACTTAATTCGGCATTGTGCCTTTTGTATTTAATTCCGATGTTATTTCTGTGTTTCATCGTCAATAAGAAGGTCCTAGGGATACAGTAAACCTCAAGTGAAGCATCAGAATCTACAACGGGTGTCACAGGAATGGTTCAAATCATAGTCAGTAGGAAGAGTCGGTCTTCATGTACTTAAGTCGGCATTGTGCCATTTGTATTTAATTCCGATGCATTTTCTGTGTATCATCGTCAATAAGAAGGTCCAAGGCATACAGTAAACCTGAAGTGAAGGTTCGGAATTAATAACAAGTGTCAAAGGAATGGTTCAAAACATAGTCAGTAAGGAGAGTCAGTCTTCTTGTACTTATGTCGGCATTGTGCCTTTTGTATTTAATTCCGATGCAAATTCTGTGTTTCATCGTTAATACGAAGGACCAAGAGATACACTAAACCTACAGTGATGCATCGGTATCTATAACTAGTGTCAATGGTATGGTTCAAAACATAGTCAGTAAGAAGAGTCAGTCCTCTTGTACTTAAGTCTGCATTGTGCTTTTTCTATTTAATTCCGATGCGATTTCTGTGTTTCATCGTCAATAAGAAGATCAGAGGGATACAATAATCCTGAAGTGAAGCATCGGAATCTATTACTAGTGTCACAGGAATGGTTCAAAGCAAAGTCAGTAAGAGCTGTCAGTCTTCTTGTCCTTCAGTCGGCATTGTGCCTTTTGTATTTAATTCCGATGCAATTTCTGTGTTTCATCGTCAATAAGAAGGTCCAAGGGATACAGTAAACCTGGAGTGAAGCATCGGAATCTATAACTAGTGTCACAGGAATTGTTCAAAACATAGACAGTAAGAAGAGTCAGTCTTCTTGTACTTAAGTCGGCATTGTGCATTTTCTATTTAATTCCGATGCAATTTCTGTGTTTCATCGTCAATAAGAAGGACCGAGGGATACAGTAAACCTGGAGTAAAGCATCGGAGTCTATAACTAGTGTCACAGGACTGGTTCAAAAATAGACAGTAAGAAGAGTCAGTCTTCTTGAACTTAATTCGGCATTGTGCCTTTTGTATTTAATTCCGATGCAATTTCTGTGATTCATCGTCAATAAGAAGGTCAGAGGGATACAGTAAACCTGAAGTGAAGCATCGGAATCCATAACTAGTGTCACAGGAATGGTTCAAAACATAGTCAGTAAGAGGAGTTAGTCTTCTTGTACTTAAGTCGGCATTGTGCCTTTTGTATTTAATTCCGATGCAATTTCTGTGTTTCATCGTCAATAAGAAGGTCCAAGGGATACAGTAAACCTGGAGTGAAGCATCGGAATCTGTAACTAATGTCACAGGAATGGTTCAAATCATAGACAGTAAGAAGAGTCAGTATTCGTGTACTTCACTCGGCATTTTGCCTTTTGTATTTAATACCGATACAATTTTTGTGATTCATCGTCAATAAGAAGGTCCAAGGGATACAGTAAACCTGGAGTGAAGCATCGGAATCTATACCTAGTGTCAATGGTATGGTTCAAAACATAGACAGTAAGAAGAGTAAGTCTTCTTCTACTTAAGTCGGCATTGTGCCTTTTGAATTTAATTACGATGCAATTTCTGTGTTTCATCGTAATTAAGATGGTCTGAGGGATACAGTAAACCTGAAGTGAAGCATCGGAATCTATAGCTAGTGTCGCAGGAATAGTTCAAAACATAGTCAGTAAGAAGAGTCAGTCTTCTTGTCCTTATGTCGGCATTGTGCCTTTTGTATTTAATTCCGATGCAATATCTGTGTTTCATGGTCAATAAGAAGGTCCAAGTTATACAGTAAACCTGAAGTGAAGCATCGGATCTATTACTAGTGGCACAGGAATGGTTCAAAACATAGTAAGAAGAGTCAGTCTTGTTGTACTTAAGTCGGCATTCTGCCTGTTCTATCTAATTCCGATGCAATTTCTGTGTTTCATCGTCAATACGAAGGTCCAAGGGATACGGTAAACCTGGAGTGAAGCATCGGAATCTATAACTAGTGTCACAGGAATGGTTCAAAACATAGACAGTAAGAAGAGTTAGTCTTCTTGTACTTAATTCTGCTTTGTGCCTTTTATATTTAATTTCGATGCAATTTCTGTGTTTCATCGTCAATATGAAGTTCCAAGGGATACAGTAAACCTGAAGGAAAGCATCGGAAATTATAGCTAGTGCCACAGGAATGGTTCAAATCATAGTCAGTAAGGAGAGTCAGTCTTCTTGTACTTAAGTCGGCATTGTGCCTTTTGTATTTAATTCCGATGCAATTTCTGTGTTTCATCGTCAATAGGATGGACAGTGGGGTACTGTAAACCTGAAACCTGTAGTGAAGCATCGGAATCAATAGCTAGTGTCACAGGAATGGTTCAAAAAAAAGACAGTAAGAGGAGTCAGTCTTCTTGTACTTAATTCTGCTTTGTGCCCTTTGTATTTAATTCCGGTGCAATTTCTGTGTTTCATCGTCAATAAGAAGGTCCAAGGGATACAGTAAGCCTGAAGTGAAGCATCGGAATCTATAACTAGTGTCACAGGAATGGTTCAAAACATAGTCAGTAAGAATAGTCAGTCTTATTGTACTTAAGTCATCATTGTGCATTTTCTATTTATTTCTGATGCAATTTCTGTGTTTCATCGTCAATATAAAGGTCCAAGGGATACAGTAAACCTGGAGTGAAGCATCGGAATCTATAACTAGTGTCACAGGAATGGTTCAAAACATAGACAGTAAGAAGAGTTAGTCTTCTTGTACTTAATTCGGAATTGTGCCTTTTGTATTTAATTCCGATGTAATTTCTGTGTTTCATCGTCTATAAGAAGGTCCTAGGGATACAGTAAACCTCAAGTGAAGCAACAGAATCTATAACGGGTGTCACAGGAATGGTTCAAATCATATTCAGTAGGAAGAGCGGTCTTCATGTACTTAAGTCGTCATTGTGCCATTTGTATTTAATTCCGATGCATTTTCTGTGTTTCATCGTCAATAAGAAGGTCCAAGGGATACAGTAAACCTGAAGTGAAGGTTCGGAATTAAAACTAGTGTCACAGGAATTATTCAAAACATAGTCAGTAAGGAGAGTCAGTCTTCTTGTACTTAAGTCGGCATTGTGCCTTTTGTATTTAATTCCGATGCCAATTCTGTGTTTCATAGTTAATAAGAAGGACCAAGGGATACAGTAAACCTGGAGTGATGCATCGGTAACTATAACTAGTGTCACAGGGATGGTTCAAAACATAGACAGTAAGAAGAGTCAGTCTTCTTGTACTTAAGTCGGCATTGTGCCTTTTCTATTAATTCCGATGCAATTTCTGTGTTTCATCGTCAATAAGAAGGTCAGAGGGATACAGTAATCCTGAAGTTAAGCATCGGAATCTATAACTAGTGTCACAGGAATGGTTCTAAACATAGTCAGTAAGAAGAGTCAGTCCTCTTGTACTTAAGTCTGCATTGTGCCTTTTCTATTTAATTCCGATGCAATTTCTGTGTTTCATCGTCAATAAGAAGGTCAGAGGGATACAATAAACATGAAGTGAAGCATCGGAATCTATAACTAGTGTCACAGGAATGGTTCAAAACAAAGTCAGTAAGAAGTGTCAGTCTTCTTGTCCTTCAGTCGGCATTGTGCCTTTTGTATTTAATTCCGATGGAATTTCTGTGTTTCATCGTCAATAAGAAGGTCCAAGGGATACAGTAAACCTGGAGTGAAGCATCGGAATCTATAACTAGTGTAACAGGAATTGTTCAAAACATAGACAGTAAGAAGAGTCAGTCTTCTTGTACTTAAGTCGGCATTGTGCCTTTTCTATTTAATTCCGATGCAATTTCTGTGTTTCATCGTCAATAAGAAGAACCGAGGGATACAGTAAACCTGGAGTAAAGCATCGGAGTCTATAACTAGTGTCACAGGACTGGTTCAAAAATAGACAGTAAGAAGAGTCAGTCTTCTTGAACTTAATTTGGCATTGTGCCTTTTGTATTTAATTCCGATGCAATTTCTGTGTTTCATCGTCAATAAGAAGGTCAGAGGGATACAGTAAACCTGAAGTGAAGCATCGGGATCCATAACTAGTGTCACATGAATGGTTCAAAGCATAGTCAGTAAGAGGAGTTGGTCTTCTTGCACTTAAGTCGGCATTGTGCCTTTTGTATTTAATTCCGATGCAATTTGTGTGTTTCATGGTCAATACGAAGGTCCAAGGGATACAGTAAACATGGAGTGAAGCATCGGAATCTATACCTAGTGTCAATGGTATGTTTCTAATCATAGACAGTAAGAAGAGTAAGTCTTCTTCTTCTTAAGTCGGCATTGTGCCTTTTGAATTTAATTACGATGCAATTTCTGTGTTTCATCGTCATTAAGAAGGTCAGAGGGATACAGTAAACCTGAAGTGAAGCATCGGAATCTATAGCTAGTGTCACAGGAATAGTTCAAAACATAGTCAGTAAGAAGAGTCAGTCTTCTTGTCCTTATGTCGGCATTGTGCCTTTTGTATTTAATTCTGATGCAATTTCTGTGTTTCATGGTCAATAAGAAGGTCCAAGGTATACAGTAAACCTGAAGTGAAGCATCGGATCTATTACTAGTGGCACAGGAATGGTTCAAAACATAGTCAGTAAGAAGAGTCAGTCTTGTTGTACTTAAGTCGGCATTCTGCCTTTTCTATTTAATTCCGATGCAATTTCTGAGTTTCATCGTCAATACGAAGGTCCAAGGGATACAGTAAACATGCAGTGAAGTATCGTAATCTATAACTAGTGTCAATGGAATGGTTCAAAACATAGTAAGTAAGAAGAGTCAGTCTTCTTGTCCTTAAGTCGGCATTGTGCATTTTGTAATTAATTCCCATGCAATTTATGTGTTTCATCGTCAATTAGAAGGTCCAAGGGATACAGTAAACCTGGAGTGAGGCATCGGAATCTATAACTAGTGTTACAGGAATGGTTCAAAACATAGACAGTAAGAAGAGTTAGTCTTCTTGTACTTAATTCTGCTTTGTGCCTTTTATATTTAATTTCGATGCAATTTCTGTGTTTCATCGTCAATATGAAGGTCCATGGGATACAGTAAACCTGAAGTAAAGCATCGGAATTTATAACTAGTGTCACAGGAATGGTTCAAAACATAGTCAGTAAGAAGAGTCAGTCTTCTTGTACTTACGTCGGCATTGTGCCTTTTCTATTTAATTCCGATGATATTTCTGCGTTTCATCGTCACTAAGATGGACCAAGGGATACAGTAAACCTAGAGTGAAGCATCGGAGTCTATAACTAGTGTCACAGGACTGGTTTAAAAATAGACAGTAATAGGAGTCAGTCTTCTTGAACTTAATTCCGCATTGTGCCTTTTGTATTTAATTCCGATGCAATTTCTGTGTTTCATCGTCAATAAGAAGGTCAGAGGGATACAGTAAACCTGAAGTGAAGCATCGGAATCCATAACTAGCGTCACAGGAATGGTTCAAAACATAGTCAGTAAGAAGAGTTAGTCTTCTTGTACTTAAGTCGGCATTGTGCTATTTGTATTTAATTCCGATGCAATTTCTGTGTTTCATCGTCAATACGAAGGTCCAAGGGATACAGTAAACCTGGAGTGAAGCATCGGAATCTGCAACTAGTGTCACAGGAATGGTTCAAATCATAGTCAGTAAGAAGAGACAGTCTTCGTGTACTTCAGTCGGCATTTTGCCATTTGTATTTAATTCCGAAGCAATTTTTCTGTTTCATCGTCAATAAGAAGGTCCAAGGGATACAGTAAACCTGAAGTGAAGCATCTGGATCTATAACTGTTGTCACAGGAATCGTTCAAATCATAGTCAGTTAGAAGAGTCAGTGTTCCTGTACATTAGTCGGCATAGTGCCTTTGCTATTTAATTCCGATGCAATTTGTGTGTTTCATCGTCAATAAGAAGGTCCAAGGGATACAGTAAACCTGGAGTCAAGCATCGGAATCTGTAACTAGTGTCAATGGTGTGGTTCAAAACATAGACAGTAAGAAGAGGCAGTCTTCTTGTACTTAAGTCTTCAATGTGCCTTTTGTATTTAATTACGATGCAATTACTGTGTTTCATCGTCAATACGAAGGTCCAAGGGATACAGTAAACCTGGAGTGAAGCATCGGAATCTGCAACTAGTGTCACAGGAATGGTTCAAATCATAGTCAGTAAGAAGAGACAGTCTTCGTGTACTTCAGTCGGCATTTTGCCATTTGTATTTAATTCCGAAGCAATTTTTCTGTTTCATCGTCAATAAGAAGGTCCAAGGGATACAGTAAACCTGAAGTGAAGCATCGGCATCTATAGCTAGTGTCACAGGAATGGTTCAAAACATAGTCAGTAAGAAGAGTCTGTCTTTTTGTACTTAGGTTGGCATTGTGACTTCTCTTTTTAATTCCGATGCAATTTCTGTGTTTCATCGTCAATAAGAAGGTCAGAGGGAAGCAGTAATACTGAAGTGAAGCATCGGAATCTATAGCTAGTGTCACAGGAATGGTTCAAATCATAGCCAGTAAGAAGAGTCAGTCTCCTTGTACTTAATTGCATTGGAATTAAATACAAAAGGCACAATGCCGACTTAAGGACAAGAAGTCTGACTCTTCTTACTGACTATGTTTTTAAACATTCCTGTGACACTAGCTATAGATTCCGATGCTTCACTTCAGGTTTACTGTACCCCTCTGACCCTCTTATTGACGATGAAACACAGAAATTGCATCGGAATTAAATACAAAATGCACAATGCCGACCTAAGTACAAGAAGACTGACACTTCTTACTGTCTATGTTTTGAACCATTCCATTGACACTAGTTATAGATTCCGATGCTTCACTCAAGGTTTACTGTATGCCTTGGACCTTGTTATTGACGATGAAACACAGAAATTGCATCGGAATTAAATGGAAAAGGTACAATGCCGACTTAAGTACAAGAAGACTGACTCTTCTTACTGACTATGTTTGAACCGTTCCTGTGACACTAGTAATAGATGTTTCACGTCAGGTTTACTGTATCCCTTGGACCTGTTTATTTACGATGAAACACAGAAATTGCATCGGAATTAAATACAAAAGGCAAAATGCCGACTTAAGTACACGAAGACTGACTCTTCTTACTGTCTACGTTTTGAACCATTCCTGTGACACTAGTTATAGATTCCGATGCTACACTCGAGGTTTACTGTATCCCTTGGACCTTCTTATTGACGATGAAACACAGAAATTGAATCGGAATTAAATACAAAAAGCACAATGCCGACTTAAGGACAAGAAGACCGCCTCTTCTAACTGACTTTGCTTTGAACCATTCCTGTGACACTAGTTATGGATTCCGATGCCTCACTTCAGGTTTACTGTATCCCTCTGACCTTCTTATTGACGATGAAACACAGAAATTGCATCGGAATTAAATACAAAAGGCACAATGCCGAATTAAGTACAAGAAGACTGACTCTTATCACTGTCTTCTTTGAACCAGTCCTGTGACACTCGTAATAGACTCCGATGCTTCACTTCATGTTTACTGTCTCCCTTGGACCTTCTTATTGACGATGAAACACAGAAACTGTGTTTCATCGTCAATAAGAAGGTCCAAGGGATACAGTAAACCTGGAGTGAAGCTTCGGAATCTGTAACTAGTGTCACAGGAACGGTTCAAATCATAGGCAGTAAGAAGAGTCAGTCTTCGTGTACTTCAGTCGGCATTTTGCCTTTTGTATTTAATTGCGATGTAATTTTTGTGTTTCATCGTCAATGAGAAGGTCCAAGGGATACAGTAAACCTGAAGTGCAGCATCGATATCTATAACTAGTGTCACAGGAATCGTTCAAAACGTTGTCAGTAAGAGTAGTCAGTTTTCTTGTACTTAAGTCGGCATAGTGCCTTTTCTATTTAATTCCGATGCTATTTCTGTGTTTCATCGTCAATAAGACGGTCCAAGGGATATAGTAAACCTGGAGTGAAGCATCGGAATCTATAACTAGTGTCAATGGTATGGTTCAAAAAATAGACAGTAAGAAGAGTCAGTCTTCTTGTACTTACGTCGGTATTGTGCCCTTTGTATTTAATTCCGATGCAATTTCTGTGTTTCATCGTCGATAAGAAGGTCAGAGGGATACAGTAAACCTGAAGTGAAGCATCGGAATCTATAGCTAGTGTCACAGGAATGGTTCAAAACATAGTCAGTAAGAAGAGTCAGTCTTCTTGTCCTTAAGTCGGCATTGTGCCTTTTCTATTTAATTCCGATGCAATTTCTGTGTTTCATCGTCAATACGAAGGTCCAAGGGATGCAGTAAACCTGGAGTGAAGCATCGAAATCTATAACTAGTGTCACAGAAATGGTTCAAAACATAGACAGTAAGAAGAGTCAGTCTTTATGTACTTACGTCGACATTGTGCCTTTTCTATTTAATTCCGATGCACTTTCTGTGTTTCATCGTCAATGAGAAGGTCAGAGGGATACACTAAACCTTAAGTGAAGCATCGGAATCTATAACTAGTGTCACAGGAATGGTTCAAACAAAGTCAGTAAGAAGAGTCAGTCTTCCTGTCCTTAAGTCCTCATTGTGCTTTTTGTATTTAATTCCGATGCAATTTCTGTGTTTCATCGACAATAAGAAGGTCTAAGGGATACAGTAAACCTGGAGTGTAGCATCGGAATCTATAAATAGAGTCACAAGAATGGTTCAAAGCATAGACAGTAAGAAGAGTCAGTCTTCGTGTACTTAAGTCGGCATTTTGCCTTTTGTATTTAATTCCGATGCAATTTCTGTGTTTCATCGTCAATAAGAAGGTCCAAAGGATACAGTAAACCTGAGGTGAAGCACCGGAATCTATAACTAGTGTCACAGGAATCGTTCAAAACATAGTCAGTTAGAAGAGTCAGTCTTCTTGTACTTAAGTCAGCATAGTGCCTTTTCTATTTAATTCCGATGCAATTTGTGTGTATCATCTTCAATAAGAAGGTCCAAGGGATTCTGTAAACCTGGAGTGAAGCATCGGAATCTATACCTAGTGTCAATGGTATGATTCAAAACATAGACAGTAAGAAGAGTCAGTCTTCTTCTACTTAAGTCGGCATTGTGCCTTTTGAATTTAATTACGATGCAATTTCTGTGTTTCATCGTCATTATGAAGGTCAGAGGGATACAGTAAACCTGAAGTGAAGCATCGGAATCTATAGCTAGTGTCACAGGAATAGTTCAAAACATAGTCAGTAAGAAGAGTCAGTCTTTTTGTCCTTATGTCGGCATTGTGCCTTTTGTATTTAATACCGATGCAATTTCTGTGTTTCATGGTCAATAAGAAGGTCCAAGGTATACAGTAAACCTGAAGTGAAGCATCGGATCTATTACTAGTGGCACAGGAATGGTTCAAAACATAGTCAGTAAGAAGAGTCAGTCTTGTTGTACTTAAGTCGGCATTGTGCCTTTTCTATTTAATTCCGATGTAATTTCTGTGTTTCATCGTCAATACGAAGGTCCAAGGGATACAGTAAACATGGAGTGAAGCATCGTAATCTATAACTAGTGTCAAAGGAACGGTTCAAAACATAGTCAGTAAGAAGAGTCAGTCTTCTTGTACTTAAGTCGGCATTGTGCCATTTTCTATTTAATTCAGATGCAATTTCTGTGTTTCATCGTCAATAAGAAGGTCCAAGGGATATAGTAACCCTGGAGTGAAGCATCGGAATCTATGACTAGTGTCACAGGAATGGTTCAAAACATAGGCAGTAAGAAGAGTCAGTCTTCTTGTACTTACGTCGACATTGTGCCTTTTCAATTTAATTCCGATGCAATTTCTGTCTTTCATCGTCAATAAGAAGTTCCAAGGGATACAGTAAACCTGAAGTGAAGCTTCGGAATCTATAGCTAGTGGCACAGGAATGGTTCATAACATAGTCAGTAAGAAGAGTCAGTCTTCTTGTCCTTAAGTCGGCATTGTGCCTTTTGTAATTAATTCCGATGCAATTTCTGTGTTTCATCGACAATTAGAAGGTCCAAGGGATACAGTAACCCTGGAGTAAAGCATCGGAATCTATAACTAGTGGCACAGGAATGGTTCAAAACATAGACAGTAAGAAGAGTTAGTCTTCTTGTACTTAATTCTGCTTTGTGCCTTTTATATTTAATTTCGATGCAATTTCTGTGTTTCATCGTCAATATGAAGGTCCAAGGGATACAGTAAACCTGAAGTAAAGCATCGGAATTTATAGCTAGTGTCACGGGAATGGTTCAAACCATAGTCAGTAAGGAGAGTCAGTCTTCTTGTACTTAAGTCGGCATTGTGCCCTTTGTATTTAACTCCGATGCAATTTCTGTGCTTCATCGTCAATAAGAAGGTCACTGGGATACAGTAATCCTGAAGTGAAGCATCGGAGTCTATTACTAGTGTCACAGGACTGGTTCAAAAATAGACAGTAAGAAGAGTCAGTCTTCTTGAACTTAAATCGGCATTGTGCCTTTTCTATTTAATTCCGATGCAATTTCTGTGTTACATCGTCAATAAGATGGTCAGAGGGATACAGTAAACCTGAAGTGAAGCATCGGAATCCATAGCTAGTGTCACAGGAATGGTTCAAAACATAGTCAGTTAGAAGAGTCAGTCTTCTTGTCCTTAAGTCGGCATTGTGCCTTTTGTATTTAATTCCGATGCAATTTCTGTGTTTCATCGTCAATAAGAAGGTCCAAGGGATACAGTAAACATGGAGTGAAGCATCGAAATCTATAACTAGTGTCACAGGAATGGTTCAAAACATAGACAGTAAGAAGAGTTAGTCTTCTTGTACTTAATTCGGCATTGTGCCTTTTGTATTTAATTCCGATGTTATTTCTGTGTTTCATCGTCAATAAGAAGGTCCTAGGGATACAGTAAACCTCAAGTGAAGCATCAGAATCTACAACGGGTGTCACAGGAATGGTTCAAATCATAGTCAGTAGGAAGAGTCGGTCTTCATGTACTTAAGTCGGCATTGTGCCATTTGTATTTAATTCCGATGCATTTTCTGTGTATCATCGTCAATAAGAAGGTCCAAGGCATACAGTAAACCTGAAGTGAAGGTTCGGAATTAATAACAAGTGTCAAAGGAATGGTTCAAAACATAGTCAGTAAGGAGAGTCAGTCTTCTTGTACTTATGTCGGCATTGTGCCTTTTGTATTTAATTCCGATGCAAATTCTGTGTTTCATCGTTAATACGAAGGACCAAGAGATACACTAAACCTACAGTGATGCATCGGTATCTATAACTAGTGTCAATGGTATGGTTCAAAACATAGTCAGTAAGAAGAGTCAGTCCTCTTGTACTTAAGTCTGCATTGTGCTTTTTCTATTTAATTCCGATGCGATTTCTGTGTTTCATCGTCAATAAGAAGATCAGAGGGATACAATAATCCTGAAGTGAAGCATCGGAATCTATTACTAGTGTCACAGGAATGGTTCAAAGCAAAGTCAGTAAGAGCTGTCAGTCTTCTTGTCCTTCAGTCGGCATTGTGCCTTTTGTATTTAATTCCGATGCAATTTCTGTGTTTCATCGTCAATAAGAAGGTCCAAGGGATACAGTAAACCTGGAGTGAAGCATCGGAATCTATAACTAGTGTCACAGGAATTGTTCAAAACATAGACAGTAAGAAGAGTCAGTCTTCTTGTACTTAAGTCGGCATTGTGCATTTTCTATTTAATTCCGATGCAATTTCTGTGTTTCATCGTCAATAAGAAGGACCGAGGGATACAGTAAACCTGGAGTAAAGCATCGGAGTCTATAACTAGTGTCACAGGACTGGTTCAAAAATAGACAGTAAGAAGAGTCAGTCTTCTTGAACTTAATTCGGCATTGTGCCTTTTGTATTTAATTCCGATGCAATTTCTGTGATTCATCGTCAATAAGAAGGTCAGAGGGATACAGTAAACCTGAAGTGAAGCATCGGAATCCATAACTAGTGTCACAGGAATGGTTCAAAACATAGTCAGTAAGAGGAGTTAGTCTTCTTGTACTTAAGTCGGCATTGTGCCTTTTGTATTTAATTCCGATGCAATTTCTGTGTTTCATCGTCAATAAGAAGGTCCAAGGGATACAGTAAACCTGGAGTGAAGCATCGGAATCTGTAACTAATGTCACAGGAATGGTTCAAATCATAGACAGTAAGAAGAGTCAGTATTCGTGTACTTCACTCGGCATTTTGCCTTTTGTATTTAATACCGATACAATTTTTGTGATTCATCGTCAATAAGAAGGTCCAAGGGATACAGTAAACCTGGAGTGAAGCATCGGAATCTATACCTAGTGTCAATGGTATGGTTCAAAACATAGACAGTAAGAAGAGTAAGTCTTCTTCTACTTAAGTCGGCATTGTGCCTTTTGAATTTAATTACGATGCAATTTCTGTGTTTCATCGTAATTAAGATGGTCTGAGGGATACAGTAAACCTGAAGTGAAGCATCGGAATCTATAGCTAGTGTCGCAGGAATAGTTCAAAACATAGTCAGTAAGAAGAGTCAGTCTTCTTGTCCTTATGTCGGCATTGTGCCTTTTGTATTTAATTCCGATGCAATATCTGTGTTTCATGGTCAATAAGAAGGTCCAAGTTATACAGTAAACCTGAAGTGAAGCATCGGATCTATTACTAGTGGCACAGGAATGGTTCAAAACATAGTAAGAAGAGTCAGTCTTGTTGTACTTAAGTCGGCATTCTGCCTGTTCTATCTAATTCCGATGCAATTTCTGTGTTTCATCGTCAATACGAAGGTCCAAGGGATACGGTAAACCTGGAGTGAAGCATCGGAATCTATAACTAGTGTCACAGGAATGGTTCAAAACATAGACAGTAAGAAGAGTTAGTCTTCTTGTACTTAATTCTGCTTTGTGCCTTTTATATTTAATTTCGATGCAATTTCTGTGTTTCATCGTCAATATGAAGTTCCAAGGGATACAGTAAACCTGAAGGAAAGCATCGGAAATTATAGCTAGTGCCACAGGAATGGTTCAAATCATAGTCAGTAAGGAGAGTCAGTCTTCTTGTACTTAAGTCGGCATTGTGCCTTTTGTATTTAATTCCGATGCAATTTCTGTGTTTCATCGTCAATAGGATGGACAGTGGGGTACTGTAAACCTGAAACCTGTAGTGAAGCATCGGAATCAATAGCTAGTGTCACAGGAATGGTTCAAAAAAAAGACAGTAAGAGGAGTCAGTCTTCTTGTACTTAATTCTGCTTTGTGCCCTTTGTATTTAATTCCGGTGCAATTTCTGTGTTTCATCGTCAATAAGAAGGTCCAAGGGATACAGTAAGCCTGAAGTGAAGCATCGGAATCTATAACTAGTGTCACAGGAATGGTTCAAAACATAGTCAGTAAGAATAGTCAGTCTTATTGTACTTAAGTCATCATTGTGCATTTTCTATTTATTTCTGATGCAATTTCTGTGTTTCATCGTCAATATAAAGGTCCAAGGGATACAGTAAACCTGGAGTGAAGCATCGGAATCTATAACTAGTGTCACAGGAATGGTTCAAAACATAGACAGTAAGAAGAGTTAGTCTTCTTGTACTTAATTCGGAATTGTGCCTTTTGTATTTAATTCCGATGTAATTTCTGTGTTTCATCGTCTATAAGAAGGTCCTAGGGATACAGTAAACCTCAAGTGAAGCAACAGAATCTATAACGGGTGTCACAGGAATGGTTCAAATCATATTCAGTAGGAAGAGCGGTCTTCATGTACTTAAGTCGTCATTGTGCCATTTGTATTTAATTCCGATGCATTTTCTGTGTTTCATCGTCAATAAGAAGGTCCAAGGGATACAGTAAACCTGAAGTGAAGGTTCGGAATTAAAACTAGTGTCACAGGAATTATTCAAAACATAGTCAGTAAGGAGAGTCAGTCTTCTTGTACTTAAGTCGGCATTGTGCCTTTTGTATTTAATTCCGATGCCAATTCTGTGTTTCATAGTTAATAAGAAGGACCAAGGGATACAGTAAACCTGGAGTGATGCATCGGTAACTATAACTAGTGTCACAGGGATGGTTCAAAACATAGACAGTAAGAAGAGTCAGTCTTCTTGTACTTAAGTCGGCATTGTGCCTTTTCTATTAATTCCGATGCAATTTCTGTGTTTCATCGTCAATAAGAAGGTCAGAGGGATACAGTAATCCTGAAGTTAAGCATCGGAATCTATAACTAGTGTCACAGGAATGGTTCTAAACATAGTCAGTAAGAAGAGTCAGTCCTCTTGTACTTAAGTCTGCATTGTGCCTTTTCTATTTAATTCCGATGCAATTTCTGTGTTTCATCGTCAATAAGAAGGTCAGAGGGATACAATAAACATGAAGTGAAGCATCGGAATCTATAACTAGTGTCACAGGAATGGTTCAAAACAAAGTCAGTAAGAAGTGTCAGTCTTCTTGTCCTTCAGTCGGCATTGTGCCTTTTGTATTTAATTCCGATGGAATTTCTGTGTTTCATCGTCAATAAGAAGGTCCAAGGGATACAGTAAACCTGGAGTGAAGCATCGGAATCTATAACTAGTGTAACAGGAATTGTTCAAAACATAGACAGTAAGAAGAGTCAGTCTTCTTGTACTTAAGTCGGCATTGTGCCTTTTCTATTTAATTCCGATGCAATTTCTGTGTTTCATCGTCAATAAGAAGAACCGAGGGATACAGTAAACCTGGAGTAAAGCATCGGAGTCTATAACTAGTGTCACAGGACTGGTTCAAAAATAGACAGTAAGAAGAGTCAGTCTTCTTGAACTTAATTTGGCATTGTGCCTTTTGTATTTAATTCCGATGCAATTTCTGTGTTTCATCGTCAATAAGAAGGTCAGAGGGATACAGTAAACCTGAAGTGAAGCATCGGGATCCATAACTAGTGTCACATGAATGGTTCAAAGCATAGTCAGTAAGAGGAGTTGGTCTTCTTGCACTTAAGTCGGCATTGTGCCTTTTGTATTTAATTCCGATGCAATTTGTGTGTTTCATGGTCAATACGAAGGTCCAAGGGATACAGTAAACATGGAGTGAAGCATCGGAATCTATACCTAGTGTCAATGGTATGTTTCTAATCATAGACAGTAAGAAGAGTAAGTCTTCTTCTTCTTAAGTCGGCATTGTGCCTTTTGAATTTAATTACGATGCAATTTCTGTGTTTCATCGTCATTAAGAAGGTCAGAGGGATACAGTAAACCTGAAGTGAAGCATCGGAATCTATAGCTAGTGTCACAGGAATAGTTCAAAACATAGTCAGTAAGAAGAGTCAGTCTTCTTGTCCTTATGTCGGCATTGTGCCTTTTGTATTTAATTCTGATGCAATTTCTGTGTTTCATGGTCAATAAGAAGGTCCAAGGTATACAGTAAACCTGAAGTGAAGCATCGGATCTATTACTAGTGGCACAGGAATGGTTCAAAACATAGTCAGTAAGAAGAGTCAGTCTTGTTGTACTTAAGTCGGCATTCTGCCTTTTCTATTTAATTCCGATGCAATTTCTGAGTTTCATCGTCAATACGAAGGTCCAAGGGATACAGTAAACATGCAGTGAAGTATCGTAATCTATAACTAGTGTCAATGGAATGGTTCAAAACATAGTAAGTAAGAAGAGTCAGTCTTCTTGTCCTTAAGTCGGCATTGTGCATTTTGTAATTAATTCCCATGCAATTTATGTGTTTCATCGTCAATTAGAAGGTCCAAGGGATACAGTAAACCTGGAGTGAGGCATCGGAATCTATAACTAGTGTTACAGGAATGGTTCAAAACATAGACAGTAAGAAGAGTTAGTCTTCTTGTACTTAATTCTGCTTTGTGCCTTTTATATTTAATTTCGATGCAATTTCTGTGTTTCATCGTCAATATGAAGGTCCATGGGATACAGTAAACCTGAAGTAAAGCATCGGAATTTATAGCTAGTGTCACAGGAATAGTTCAAACCATAGTCAGTAAGGAGAGTCAGTCTTCTTGTACTTAAGTCGGCATTGTGCCTTTTGTATTTATTTCCGATGCAATTTCTGTGTTTCATCGTCAATAGGATGGACAGAGGGGTACAGTAACCTGAAACCTGAAGTGAAGCATCGGAATCAATAGCTAGTGTCACAGGAATGGTTCAAAAAAAAGACAGTAAGAAGAGTCAGTCTTCTTGTACTTAACTCTGCTTTGTGCCCTTTGTATTTAATTCCGATGCAATTTCTGTGTTTCATCGTCAATAAGAAGGTCCAAGGGATACAGTAAACCTGCAGTGAAGCATCGGAATCTATAACTAGTGTCACAGGAATGGTTCAAAACATAGTCAGTAAGAATAGTCAGTCTTATTGTACTTAAGTCATCATTGTGCATTTTCTATTTATTTCTGATGCAATTTCTGTGTTTCATCGTCAATATGAAGGTCCAAGGGATACAGTAAACCTGGAGTGAAGCATCGGAGTCTATAACTAGTGTCACAGGACTGGTTCAAAAATAGCCAGTAAGAAGAGTCAGTCTTCTTGAACTGAATTCGGCATAGTGCCTTTTGTATTTAATTCCGATGCAATTTCTGTGTTTTATCGTCAATAAGAAGGTCAGAGGGATACAGTTAACCTGAAGTGAAGCATCGGAATCTATAGCAAGTGTCACAGGAATGGTTCAAAACATAGTCAGTAAGAAGAGTCAGTCTTCTTGTCCTTAAGTCGGCATTGTGCCTTATGTAATTAATTCCGATGCAATTTCTGTGTTTCATCGTCAATAAGAAGGACCGAGGGAACAGTAAACCTGGAGTGAAGCATCTGAGTCTATAACTAGTGTCATAGGACTGGTTCAAAAATAGACAGTAAGAAGAGTCAGTCTACTTGAACTTAATTCGGCAATGTGCCATTTGTATTTAATTCTGATGCATTTTCTGTGTTTCATCGTCAATAAGAAGGTCCAAGGGATACAGTAAACCTGAAGTGAAGGTTCGGAATTAATAACTAGTGTCACAGGAATGGTTCAAATCATAGTCAGTAAGGAGAGTCAGTCTTCCTATACTTAGGTCGGCATTGTGCCTTTTGTATTTAATTCCGATGCAAATTCTGTGTTTCATCGTTAATAGGAAGGACCAAGTTATACAGTAAACCTGGAGTGATGGATCGGTATCTATAACTAGTGTCACAGGGATGGTTCAAAACATAGACAGTAAGAAGAGTCAGCCTTCTTGTACTTAAGTCGGCATTGTGCATTTTCTATTTAATTCCGATGCAATTTCTGTGTTTCATCGTCAACAAGAAGGTCAGTGGGATACATTAATCCTGAAGTGAAGCATCGGAATCTATAACTAGTGTCACAGGAATGGTTCTAAACATAGTCAGTAAGAAGAGTCAGTCTTCTTGTCCTTAAGTCGGCATTGTGCCTTTTGTATTTAATTCCGATGCATTTTCTTCGTTTCATGGTCAATAAGAAGGTCCAAGGGATACAGTAAACCTCGAGTGAAGCATCGGAATCTATGTCGGGTGTCACAGGAATGGTTCAAAACATAGTCAGTAAGGAGAGTCAGTCTTCTTGTACTTAAGTCGGCATTGTGCCTTTTGTATTTAATTCCGATGCAATTTCTGTGTTTCATCGTCAATAAGAAGGTCAGAGGGGTACAGTAAACCTGAAACCTGACGTGAAGCATCGGAATCTATAGCTAGTGTCACAGGAATGGTTCAAAACATAGACAGTAAGAAGAGTCAGTCCTCTAGTACTTAATTCTCCTTTGTGCCTTTTGTATTTAATTACGATGCAGTTTCTGTGTTTCATCGTCAATAAGAAGGGCCAGGCGATACAGTAAACCTGAAGTAAAGCATCAGAATTTATAACTAGTGTCACAGGAATGGTTCAAAACATAGACAGTAAGAAGGGTCAGTCTTCTTGTACTTAAGTCAGCATTGTGCCTTTAGTATTTAACTCCGATGCAATTTCTGTGTTTCATCGTCAATAAGAAGGTCAGAGGGATACAGTAATCCTGAAGTGAAGCATCGGAATCTATAACTAGTGTCACAAGAATGGTTCAAAACATAGTCTGTAAGAATAGTCAGTCTTATTGTACTTAAGTCATCATTGTGCAATTTCTATTTAATTCTGATGCAATTTCTGTGTTGCATCGTCAATATGAAGGTCCAAGGGATACAGTAAACCTGGAGTGAAGCATCGGAATCTATAACTAGTGTCACAGGAATGGTTCAAATCATAGACATTAAGAAGAGTTAGACTTCTTTTACTTAAGTCGGCATTGTGCCTTTTGTATTTAATTCCGATGCAATTTCTGTGTTTCATCGTCAATAAGAAGGTCCAAGGGATACAGTAAACCTTAAGTGAAGCATCGGAGTCTATAACTAGTGTCACAGGACTGGTTCAAAGATAGACAGTAAGAAGAGTCAGTCTTCTTTAACTTAATTCGGCATTGTGCCTTTTGTATTTAATTCCGACGCAATTTCTGTGTTTCATCGTCAATAAGGAGGTCAGAGGGATACAGTAAACCTGAAGTGAAGCATTGGAATCCATATCTTGAGTCACAGAAATGGATCAAAACATAGTCAGTAAGAGGAGTTAGTCTTCTTGTAGTTAAGTCGGCGTTGTGCCTTTTGTATTTAATTCCGATGTAATTTCTGTGTTTCATCGTCAATAAGAAGGTCCTAGGGATACAGTAAACCTCAAGTGAAGCATCAGAATCTATAACGGGTGTCACAGGAATGGTTCAAACCATACTCAGTAGGAAGAGTCGGTATTCATGTACTTAAGTGGGCATTGTGCCATTTGTATTTAATTCTCATGCATTTTCTGTGTTTCATCGTCAATAAGAAGGTCCAAGGGATACAGTAAACCTGAAGTGAAGGTTGGGAATTAATAACTAGTGTCACAGGAATGGTTCAAATCATAGTCAGTAAGGAGAGTCAGTCTTCATATACTTAGGTCGGCATTGTGCCTTTTGTATTTAATTCCGATGCAAATTCTGTGTTTCATCGTTAATAAGAAGGACCAAGGGATACAGTAAACCTGGAGTGATGGATCGGTATCTATAACTAGTGTCACAGGGATGGTTCAAAACATAGACAGTAAGAAGAGTCAGCCTTCTTGTACTTAAGTCGGCATTGTGCATTTTCTATTTAATTCCGATGCAATTTCTGTGTTTCATCGTCAACAAGAAGGTCAGTGGGATACATTAATCCTGAAGTGAAGCATCGGAATCTATAACTAGTGTCACAGGAATGGTTCTAAACATAGTCAGTAAGAAGAGTCAGTCCTCTTGTACTTAAGTCTGCATTGTGCCTTTTCTATTTAATTCCGATGCAATTTCTGTGTTTCATCCTCAATAAGAAGGTCAGAGGGATACAATAAACCTGAAGTTAAGCATCGGAATCTATAACTAGTGTCACAGGAATGGTTCAAAACAAAGTCAGTAAGAAGTGTCAGTCTTCTTGTCCTTCAGTCGGCATTGTGCTTTTTGTATTTAATTCCGATGCAATTTCTGTGTTTCATCGTCAATAAGAAGGTCCAAGGGATACAGTAAACCTGGAGTGAAGCATCGGAATCTATAACTAGTGTCACAGGAATTGTTCAAATCATAGACAGTAAGATGAGTCAGTCTTCTTGTACTTAATTCTGCTTTGTGCATTTTGTATTTAATTCCGATGTAATTTCTGTGTTTCATCGTCAATAAGAACGTCCAAGGGATACAGTAAACCTGAAGTGAAGCATCGGAATTTATAACTAGTGTCACAGGAATGGTTCAAAATCATAGTCAGTAAGGGGAGTCAGTCTTCTTGTACTTAAGTCGGCATTGTGCCTTTTGTATTTAATTCCGATGCAATTTCTGTGTTTCATCGTCAATAAGAAGGATCAAAGGATACAGTATACCTGGAGTAAAGCATCGGAATCTATAACTAGTGTCACAGGGATGGTTCAAAACATAGACAGCAAGAAGAGTCAGTCTTCTTGTACTCAAGTCGGCATTGTAACTTTTCTATTTAATTCCGATGCAATTTCTGTGTTTCATCGTCAAAAAGAAGGTCAGAGGGATACAGTAAACCTGAAGTGAAGCATCGGAATCCATAACTAGTGTCACAGGAATGGTTCAAAACATAGTCAGTAAGAAGAGTTAGTCTTCTTGTACTTAAGTCGGCATAGTGCCATTTGTATTTGACTCCGATGCAATTTCTGTGTTTCATCGTCAATAAGAAGGTCACTGGGATACAGTAATCCTGAAGTGAAGCATCGGAATCTATAACTAGTGTCACAGGAATGTATTAAAACATAGTCAGTAAGAATAGTCAGTCTTCTTGTACTTAAGTCTTCATTGTGCCTTTTGTATGTAATTACGATGCACTTTCTGTGTTTCATCGTCATTAAGTTGGTCAGAGGGATACAGTAAACCTGAAGTGAAGCATCGGAATCCATAACTAGTGTCACAGGAATGGTTCAAAACATAGTCAGTAAGATGAGTCGGTCTTCTTGTACGTACGTCGACATTGTGCCTTTTTTATTTAATACCGATGCAATTTCTGTGTTTCATCGTCAATAAGAAGGTCAGAGGGATATAATAAATCTGATGTGAAGCGTCGGAATGTTTAACGAGTGTCACAGGAATGGTTCATAACAAAGTCAGTAAGAAGAGTCAGTCTTCTTGTACTTAAGTCGGCATTCTGCCTTTTCTAATTAATTCCGATGCAATTTCTGTGTTTCATCGTCAATTAGAATTTCCAAGGGATACAGTAAACCTGAAGTGAAGCTTCGGAATCTATAGCTAGTGTCACAGTAATGGTTCAAAACATAGTCGGTATGAAGAGTCAGTCTTCTTGTCCTTAAGTCGGCATTGTGCCTTTTATAATTAATTCCGATGCAATTTCTGTGTTTCATCGTCAATACGAAGGTCCAAGGGATACAGTAAACCTGGAGTGAAGCATCGGAATCTATAACTAGTGTCACAGGAATGGTTCAAAACATAGACATTAAGAAGAGTCAGTCTTCTTGTACTTAATTCTGCTTTGTGCCTTTTGTATTTAATTCCGATGCTGTTTCTGTGTTTCATCGTCAATAAGAAGGTCCAAGGGATACAGTAAACCTGAAGTGAAGCATCGGAATTTTAACTAGTGTCACAGAAATGGTTCAAAACATAGTCAGTAAGGAGAGTCAGTCTTCTTGTACTTAAGTCGGCATTGTGTCTTTTGTATTTAATTCCGATGCAATTTCTGTGTTTCATCGTCAATAAGAAGGTCAGAGGGGTACAGTAAACCTGAAACCTGAAGTGAAGCATCGGAATCTATAGCTAGTGTCACAGGAATGGTTCAAAACATAGACAGTAAGAAGAGTCAGTCCTCTAGTACTTAATTGTCCTTTGTGCCTTTTGTATTTAATTACGATGCAGTTTCTGTGTTTCATTGTCAATAAGAAGGTCCAGGCGATACAGTAAACCTGAAGTAAAGCATCAGAATTTATAACTAGTGTCACAGGAATGGTTCAAAGCATAGACAGTAAGAAGAGTCAGTCTTCTTGTACTTAAGTCGGCATTGTGCCTTTAGTATTTAACTCCGATGCAATTTCTGTGTTTCATCGTCAATAAGAAGGTCAGAGGGATACAGTAATCCTGAAGTGAAGCATCGGAATCTATAACTAGTGTCACAGGAATGGTTCAAAACATAGTCTGTAAAAATAGACAATCTTATTGTACTTAAGTCATCATTGTGCAATTTCTATTTAATTCTGATGCAATTTCTGTGTTTCATCGTCAATATGAAGGTCCAAGGGATACAGTAAACCTGGAGTGAAGCATCGGAATCTATAACTAGTGTCACAGGAATGGTTCGAATCATAGACATTAAGAAGAGTTAGACTTCTTTTACTTAAGTCGGCATTGTGCCTTTTGTATTTAATTCCGAGCAATTTCTGTGTTTCATCGTCAATAAGAAGGTCCAAGGCATACAGTAAACCTTAAGTGAAGCATCGGAGTCTATAACTAGTGTCACAGGACTGGTTCAAAAATAGACAGTAAGAAGAGTCAGTCTTCTTGAACTTAATTCGGCATTGTGCCTTTTGTATTTAATTCCGATGCAATTTCTGTGTTTCATCGTCAATAAGGAGGTCAGAGGGATACAGTAAACCTGAAGTGAAGCATTGGAATCTATATCTAGAGTCACAGAAATGGTTCAAAACATAGTCAGTAAGAGGAGTTAGTCTTCTTGTAGTTAAGTCGGCGTTGTGCCTTTTGTATTTAATTCCGATGCAATTTCTGTGTTTCATCATCAATAATAAGGTCCAAGTCATACAGTAAACCTGGAGTGAGGCATCGGAATCTGTAACTAGTGGCACAGGAATGGTTCAAATCATAGACAGTAAGAAGAGTCAGTCTTCTCGTACTTAAATCGGCATTGTGCCTTTTGTATTTAATTCCGATGCAATTTCTGTGTTTCATCGTCAATAAGAAGGTCCAAGGGATACAGTAAACCTCAAGTGAAGCATCGGATCTATTACGGGTGTCACAGGAATGGTTCAAAACATAGTCAGTAGGAAGAGTCGGTCTTCATGTACTTATTTCTGCTTTGTGCATTTTGTAATTAATTTCCATGCAATTTCTGTGTTTCATCGTCAATAAGAAGGTCCAAGGGATACAGTAAACCTGAAGTGATGCATCGGAATTAATAACTAGTGTCACAGGAATGGTTCAAATCATAGTCAGTAAGGAGAGTCAGCCTTCTTGTACTTGAGTCATCATTGTGACTTTTGTATTTAATTCCGTTGCAATTTCTGTGTTTCATCGTCAATAAGAAGGAGCAAGGGATACAGGAAACCTGGAGTGAAGCATCGGAATCTAAACTAGTGTCACAAGGATGGTTCAAAACATAGACAGTAAGAAGAGTCAGTCTTCTTGTACTTAAGTCGGCATTGTGCCTTTTCTATTTAATTCCGATGCAATTTCTGTCTTTCATCGTCAATAAGAAGGTCAGAGGGATACAGTAATCCTTAAGTGAAGCATCGAAATCTATAACTAGTGTCACAGGAATGGTTCATAACATAGTCAGTAAGAAGAGTCAGTCTTCT
This sequence comes from Schistocerca piceifrons, assembly GCF_021461385.2. NCBI lineage: Eukaryota > Metazoa > Arthropoda > Insecta > Orthoptera > Acrididae > Schistocerca > Schistocerca piceifrons. Next base: position 351,131 of record NW_025727487.1, on the reverse strand, counting down.
TGTACTTAAGTCGGCATTGTAACTTTTCTATTTAATTCCGATGCAATTTCTGTGTTTCATCGTCAAAAAGAAGGTCAGAGGAATACAGTAAACCCGAAGTGAAGCATCGGAATCCATAACTAGTGTCACAGGAATGGTTCAAAGCATAGTCAGTAAGAAGAGTTAGTCTTCTTGTACTTAAGTCGGCATAGTGCCATTTGTATTTAACTCCGATGCAATTTCTGTGTTTCATCGTCAATAAGACGGTCACTGGGATACAGTAATCCTGAAGTGAAGGATCGGAATCTATAACAAGTGTCACAGGAATGTTTTAAAACATAGTCAGTAAGAATAGTCAGTCTTCTTGTACTTAAGTCTTCATTGTGCCTTTTGTATGTATTTACGATGCAGTTTCTGTGTTTCATCGTCATTAAGTTGGTCAGAGGGATACAGTAAACCTGAAGTGAAGCATCGGAATATATAGCTAGTGTCACAGGAATGGTTCAAAACATAGTCAGTAAGAAGAGTCAGTCTTCTTGTCCTTAAGTCGGCATTGTGCCTTTTGTATTTAATTCCGATGCAATTTCTGTGTTTCATGGTCAATAAGAAGGTGCAAGGGATACAGTAAACCTCGAGTGAAGCATCGGAATCTATATCGGGTGTCACAGGAATGGTTCAAAACATAGTCAGTAAGATGAGTCGGTCTTCTTGTACGTACGTCGACATTGTGCCTTTCTTATTTAATACCGATGCAATTTCTGTGTTTTATCGTCAATAAAAAGGTCAGAGGGATATAATAAACCTGATGTGAAGCATCGGAATGTATAACAAGTGTCACAGGAATGATTCATAACAAAGTCAGTAAGAAGAGTCAGTCTTCTTGTACTTAAGTCGGCATTCTGCCTTTTCTAATTAATTCCGATGCAATTTCTGTGTTTCATCGTCAATTAGAAGGTCCAATGGATACAGTAAACCTGAAGTGAAGCTTCGGAATCTATAGCTAGTGTCACAGTAATGGTTCAAAACATAGTCGGTAAGAAGAGTCAGTCTTCTTGTCCTTAAGTCGGCATTGTGCCTTTTGTAATTAATTCCGATGCAATTTCTGTGTTTCATCGTCAATACGAAGGACCAAGGGATACAGTAAACCTGGAGTGAAGCATCGGAATCTATAACTAGTGTCACAGGAATGGTTCAAAACATAGACATTAAGAAGAGTCAGTCTTCTTGTACTTAATTCTGCTTTGTGCCTTTTGTATTTAATTCCGATGCTGTTTCTGTGTTTCATCGTCAATAAGAAGGTCAGAGGGGTACAGAAAACCTGAAAGCTGAAGTGAAGCATCGGAATCTATAGCTAGTGTCACAGGAATGGTTCAAAACATAGACAGTAAGAAGAGTCAGTCCTCTAGTACTTAATTCTCCTTTGTGCCTTTTGTATTTAATTACGATGCAGTTTCTGTGTTTCATCGTCAATAAGAAGGGCCAGGCGATACAGTAAACCTGAAGTAAAGCATCAGAATTTATAACTAGTGTCGAAGGAATGGTTCAAAACATAGACAGTAAGAAGGGTCAGTCTTCTTGTACTTAAGTCGGCATTGTGCATTTAGTATTTAACTCCGATGCAATTTCTGTGTTTCATCGTCAATAAGAAGGTCAGAGGGATACAGTAATCCTGAAGTGAAGCATCGGAATCTATAACTAGTGTCACAAGAATGGTTCAAAACATAGTCTGTAAGAATAGTCAGTCTTATTGTACTTAAGTCATCATTGTGCAATTTCTATTTAATTCTGATGCAATTTCTGTGTTTCATCGTCAATATGAAGGTCCAAGGGATACAGTAAACCTCAAGTGAAGCATCGGAATCTATAACGGGTGTCACAGGAATGGTTCAAAACATAGTCAGTAGGAAGAGTCGGTCTTCATGTACTTAAGTCGGCATTGTGCCTTTTGTATTTAATTCCGATGCATTTTCTGTGTTTCATCGTCAATAAGAAGGTCCAAGGGATACAGTAAACCTGAAGAGAAGGTTCGGAATTAATAACTAGTGTCACAGGAATGGTTCAAAACATAGTCAGTAAGGAGAGTCAGTCTTCATATACTTAGGTCGGCATTGTGCCTTTTGTATTTAATTCCGATGCAAATTCTGTGTTTCATCGTTAATAAGAAGGACCAAGGGATACAGTAAACCTGGAGTGATGGATCGGTATCTATAACTAGTGTCACAGGGATGGTTCAAAACATAGACAGTAAGAAGAGTCAGCCTTCTTGTACTTAAGTCGGCATTGTGCATTTTCTATTTAATTCCGATGCAATTTCTGTGTTTCATCGTCAACAAGAAGGTCAGTGGGATACATTAATCCTGAAGTGAAGCATCGGAATCTATAACTAGTGTCACAGGAATGGTTCTAAACATAGTCAGTAAAAAGAGTCAGTCCTCTTGTACTTAAGTCGGCATTGTGCCTTTTCTATTTAATTCCGATGCAATTTCTGTGTTTCATCTTCAATAAGAAGGTCAGAGGGATACAATAAACCTGAAGTTAAGCATCGGAATCTATAACTAGTGTCACAGGAATGGTTCAAAACAAAGTCAGTAAGAAGTGTCAGACTTTTTGTACTTCAGTTGGCATTGTGCTTTTTGTGTTTAATTCCGATGCAATTTCTGTGTTTCATCGTCAATAAGAAGGTCCAAGGGATACAGTAAACCTGGAGTGAAGCATCGGAATCTATAACTAGTATCACAGGAATTGTTCAAATCATAGACAGTAAGATGAGTCAGTCTTCTTGTACTTAATTCTGCTTTGTGCATTTTGTATTTAATTCCGATGTAATTTCTGTGTTTCATCGTCAATAAGAACGTCCAAGGGATACAGTAAACCTGAAGAGAAGCATCGGAATTTATAACTAGTGTCACAGGAATGGTTCAAATCATAGTCAGTAAGGGGAGTCAGTCTTCTTGTACTTAAGTCGGCATTGTGCCTTTTGTATTTAATTCCGATGCAATTTCTGTGTTTCATCGTCAATAAGGAGGATCAAGTGATACAGTAAACCTGGAGTGAAGCATCGGAATCTATAACTAGTGTCACAGGGATGGTTAAAACACAGACAGCAAGAAGAGTCAGTCTTCTTGTACTTAAGTCGGCATTGTAACTTTTCTATTTAATTCCGATGCAATTTCTGTCTTTCATCGTCAATAAGAAGGTCAGAGGGATACAGTAATCCTTAAGTGAAGCATCGAAATCTATAACTAGTGTCACAGGAATGGTTCATATCATAGTCAGTAAGAAGAGTCAGTCTTCTTGTACTTAAGTCGGCATTGTAACTTTTCTATTTAATTCCGATGCAATTTCTGTGTTTCATCGTCAAAAAGAAGGTCAGAGGAATACAGTAAACCTGAAGTGAAGCATCGGAATCCATAACTAGTGTCACAGGAATGGTTCAAAGCATAGTCAGTAAGAAGAGTTAGTCTTCTTGTACTTAAGTCGGCATAGTGCCATTTGTATTTAACTCCGATGCAATTTCTGTGTTTCATCGTCAATAAGACGGTCACTGGGATACAGTAATCCTGAAGTGAAGCATCGGAATCTATAACTAGTGTCACAGGAATGTTTTAAAACATAGTCAGTAAGAATAGTCAGTCTTCTTGTACTTAAGTCTTCATTGTGCCTTTTGTATGTATTTACGATGCAGTTTCTGTGTTTCATCGTCATTAAGTTGGTCAGAGGGATACAGTAAACCTGAAGTGAAGCATCGGAATATATAGCTAGTGTCACAGGAATGGTTCAAAACATAGTCAGTAAGAAGAGTCAGTCTTCTTGTCCTTAAGTCGGCATTGTGCCTTTTGTATTTAATTCCGATGCAATTTCTGTGTTTCATGGTCAATAAGAAGGTGCAAGGGATACAGTAAACCTCGAGTGAAGCATCGGAATCTATATCGGGTGTCACAGGAATGGTTCAAAACATAGTCAGTAAGATGAGTCGGTCTTCTTGTACGTACGTCGACATTGTGCCTTTTTTATTTAATACCGATGCAATTTCTGTGTTTCATCGTCAATAAAAAGGTCAGAGGGATATAATAAACCTGATGTGAAGCATCGGAATGTTTAACGAGGTGTCACAGGAATGGTTCAAAACATAGTCAGTAAGATGAGTCGGTCTTCTTGTACGTACGTCGACATTGTGCCTTTTTTATTTAATACCGATGCAATTTCTGTGTTTCATCGTCAATAAAAAGGTCAGAGGGATATAATAAACCTGATGTGAAGCATCGGAACGTTTAACGAGTGTCACAGGAATGGTTCATAACAAAGTCAGTAAGAAGAGTCAGTCTTCTTGTACTTAAGTCGGCATTCTGCCTTTTCTAACTAATAGCGATGCAATTTCTGTGTTTCATCGTCAATAAAAAGGTCAGAGGGATATAATAAACCTGATGTGAAGCATCGGAATGTTTAACGAGTGTCACAGGAATGGTTCATAACAAAGTCAGTAAGAAGAGTCAGTCTTCTTGTACTTAAGTCGGCATTCTGCCTTTTCTAATTAATTCCGATGCAATTTCTGTGTTTCATCGTCAATTAGAAGGTCCAAGGGATACAGTAAACCTGAAGTGAAGCTTCGGAATCTATAGCTAGTGTCACAGTAATGGTTTAAAGCATAGTCGGTAAGAAGAGTCAGTCTTCTTGTCCTTAAGTCGGCATTGTGCCTTTTGTAATTAATTCCGATGCAATTTCTGTGTTTCATCGTCAATACGAAGGACCAAGGGATACAGTAAACCTGGAGTGAAGCATCGGAATCTATAACTAGTGTCACAGGATTGGTTCAAAACATAGACATTAAGAAGAGTCAGTCTTCTTGTACTTAATTCTGCTTTGTGCCTTTTGTATTTAATTCCGATGCAATTTCTGTGTTTCATCGTCAATAAGAAGGTCAGAGGGGTACAGTAAACCTGAAACCTGAAGTGAAGCATCGGAATCTATAGCTAGTGTCACAGGAATGGTTCAAAGCATAGACAGTAAGAAGAGTCAGTCCTCTAGTACTTAATTCTCCTTTGTGCGTTTTGTATTTAATTACGATGCAGTTTCTGTGTTTCATCGTCAATAAGAAGGGCCAGGCGATACAGTAAACCTGAAGTAAAGCATCAGAATTTATAACTAGTGTCGAAGGAATGGTTCAAAACATAGACAGTAAGAAGGGTCAGTCTTCTTGTACTTAAGTCGGAATTGTGCCTTTAGTATTTAACTCCGATGCAATTTCTGTGTTTCATCGTCAATAAGAAGGTCAGAGGGATACAGTAATCCTGAAGTGAAGCATCGGAATCTATAACTAGTGTCACAAGAATGGTTCAAAACATAGTCTGTAAGAATAGTCAGTCTTATTGTACTTAAGTCATCATTGTGCAATTTCTATTTAATTCTGATGCAATTTCTGTGTTTCATCGTCAATTAGAAGGTCCAAGGGATACAGTAAACCTGGAGTGAAGCATCGGAATCTATAACTAGTATCACAGGAATGGTTCAAATCATAGACATTAAGAAAAGTTAGACTTCTTTTACTTAAGTCGGCATTGTGCCTTTTGTATTTAATTCCGATGCAATTTCTGTGTTTCATCGTCAATAAGAAGGTCAAGGGATACAGTAAACCTTAAGTGAAGCATCGGAGTCTATAACTAGTGTCACAGGACTGGTTCAAAAATAGACAGTAAGAAGAGTCAGTCTTCTTTAACTTAATTCGGCATTGTGCCTTTTGTATTTAATTCCGATGCAATTTCTGTGTTTCATCGTCAATAAGGAGGTCAGAAGGATACAGTAAACCTGAAGTGAAGCATTGGAATCCATATCTAGAGTCACAGAAATGGATCAAAGCATAGTCAGTAAGAGGAGTTAGTCTTCTTGTAGTTAAGTCGGCGTTGTGCCTTTTGTATTTAATTCCGATGCAATTTCTGTGTTTCATCATCAATAAGAAGGTCCAAGGGATACAGTAAACCTGGAGTGAGGCATCGGAATCTGTAACTAGTGGCACAGGAATGGTTCGAATCATAGACAGTAAGAAGAGTCAGTCTTCTTGTACTTAATTCGGCATTGTGCCTTTTGTATTTAATTCCGATGCAATTTCTGTGTTTCATCGTCAATAAGAAGGTCCAAGGGATACAGTAAACCTCAAGTGAAGCATCGGAATCTATAACGGGTGTCACAGGAATGGTTCAAAACATAGTCAGTAAGGAGAGTCAGTCTTCATATACTTAGGTCGGCATTGTGCCTTTTGTATTTAATTCCGATGCAAATTCTGTGTTTCATCGTTAATAAGAAGGACCAAGGGATACAGTAAACCTGGAGTGATGGATCGGTATCTATAACTAGTGTCACAGGGATGGTTCAAAACATAGACAGTAAGAAGAGTCAGCCTTCTTGTACTTAAGTCGGCATTGTGCATTTTCTATTTAATTCCGATGCAATTTCTGTGTTTCATCGTCAACAAGAAGGTCAGTGGGATACATTAATCCTGAAGTGAAGCATCGGAATCTATAACTAGTGTCACAGGAATGGTTCTAAACATAGTCAGTAAGAAGAGTCAGTCCTCTTGTACTTAAGTCTGCATTGTGCCTTTTCTATTTAATTCCGATGCAATTTCTGTGTTTCATCTTCAATAAGAAGGTCAGAGGGATACAATAAACCTGAAGTTAAGCATCGGAATCTATAACTAGTGTCACAGGAATGGTTCAAAACAAAGTCAGTAAGAAGTGTCAGTCTTTTTGTCCTTCAGTCGGCATTGTGCTTTTTGTATTTAATTCCGATGCAATTTCTGTGTTTCATCGTCAATAAGAAGGTCCAAGGGATACAGTAAACCTGGAGTGAAGCATCGGAATCTATAACTAGTGTCACAGGAATTGTTCAAATCATAGACAGTAAGATGAGTCAGTCTTCTTGTACTTAATTCTGCTTTGTGCATTTTGTATTTAATTCCGATGTAATTTCTGTGTTTCATCGTCAATAAGAACGTCCAAGGGATACAGCAAACCTGAAGTGAAGCATCGGAATTTATAACTAGTGTCACAGGAATGGTTCAAATCATAGTCAGTAAGGGGAGTCAGTCTTCTTGTACTTAAGTCGGCATTGTGCCTTTTGTATTTAATTCCGATGCAATTTCTGTGTTTCATCGTCAATAAGGAGGATCAAGGGATACAGTAAACCTGGAGTGAAGCATCGGAATCTATAACTAGTGTCACAGGGATGGTTAAAAACATAGACAGCAAGAAGAGTCAGTCTTCTTGTACTTAAGTCGGCATTGTAACTTTTCTATTTAATTCCGATGCAATTTCTGTGTTTCATCGTCAAAAAGAAGGTCAGAGGGATACAGTAAACCTGAAGTGAAGCATCGGAATCCATAACTAGTGTCACAGGAATGGTTCAAAGCATAGTCAGTAAGAAGAGTTAGTCTTCTTGTACTTAAGTCGGCATAGTGCCATTTGTATTTGACTTCGATGCAATTTCTGTGTTTCATCGTCAATAAGAAGGTCACTGGGATACAGTAATCCTGAAGTGAAGCATCGGAATCTATAACTAGTGTCACAGGAATGTTTTAAAACATAGTCAGTAAGAATAGTCAGTCTTCTTGTACTTAAGTCTTCATTGTGCCTTTTGTATGTAATTACGATGCAGTTTCTGTGTTTCATCGTCATTACGTTGGTCAGAGGGATACAGTAAACCTGAAGTGAAGCATCGGAATATATAGCTAGTGTCACAGGAATGGTTCAAAACATAGCCAGTAAGAAGAGTCAGTCTTCTTGTCCTTAAGTCGGCATTGTGCCTTTTGTATTTAATTCCGATGCAATTTCTGTGTTTCATCGTCAAAACGAAGGTCAGAGGGATACAGTAAACCTGAAGTGAAGCATCGGAATCCATAACTAGTGTCACAGGAATGGTTCAAAGCATAGTCAGTAAGATGAGTCGGTCTTCTTGTACGTACGTCGACATTGTGCCTTTTTTATTTAATACCGATGCAATTTCTGTGTTTCATCGTCAATAAGAAGGTCAGAGGGATATAATAAATCTGATGTGAAGCGTCGGAATGTTTAACGAGTGTCACAGGAATGGTTCATAACAAAGTCAGTAAGAAGAGTCAGTCTTCTTGTACTTAAGTCGGCATTCTGCCTTTTCTAATTACTTCCGATGCAATTTCTGTGTTTCATCGTCAATTAGAAGGTCCAAGGGATACAGTAAACCTGAAGTGAAGCTTCGGAATCTATAGCTAGTGTCACAGTAATGGTTCAAAACATAGTCGGTAAGAAGAGTCAGTCTTCTTGTCCTTAAGTCGGCATTGTGCCTTTTGTAATTAATTCCGATGCAATTTCTGTGCTTCATCGTCAATACGAAGGTCCAAGGGATACAGTAAACCTGGAGTGAAGCATCGGAATCTATAACTAGTGTCACAGGAATGGTTCAAAACATAGACATTAAGAAGAGTCAGTCTTCTTGTACTTAATTCTGCTTTGTGCCTTTTGTATTTAATTCCGATGCTGTTTCTGTGTTTCATTGTCAATAAGAAGGTCCAAGGGATACAGTAAACCTGAAGTGAAGCATCGGAATTTTAACTAGTGTCACAGAAATGGTTCAAAACATAGTCAGTAAGGAGAGTCAGTCTTCTTGTACTTAAGTTGGCATTGTGTCGTTTGTATTTAATTCCGATGCAATTTCTGTGTTTCATCGTCAATAAGAAGGTCAGAGGGGTACAGTAAACCTGAAACCTGAAGTGAAGCATCGGAATCGATAGCTAGTGTCACAGGAATGGTTCAAAGCATAGACAGTAAGAAGAGTCAGTCTTCTTGTACTTAAGTCGGCATTGTGCCTTTAGTATTTAACTCCGATGCAATTTCTGTGTTTCATCGTCAATAAGAAGGTCAGAGGGATACAGTAATCCTGAAGTAAGGCATCGGAATCTATAACTAGTGTCACAGGAATGGTTCAAAACATAGTCTGTAAGAATAGTCAATCTTATTGTACTTAAGTCATCATTGTGCAATTTCTATTTAATTCTGATGCAATTTCTGTGTTCCATCGTCAATATGAAGGTCCAAGGGATACAGTAAACCTGGAGTGAAGCATCGGAATCTATAACTAGTGTCACAGGAAAGGTTCGAATCATAGACATTAAGAAGAGTTAGTCTTCTTTTACTTAAGTCGGCATTGTGCCTTTTGTATTTAATTCCGAGCAATTTCTGTGTTTCATCGTCAATAAGAAGGTCCAAGGCATACAGTAAACCTTAAGTGAAGCATCGGAGTCTATAACTAGTGTCACAGGACTGGTTCAAAAATATACAGTAAGAAGAGTCAGTCTTCTTGAACTTAATTCGGCATTGTGCCTTTTGTATTTAATTCCGATGCAATTTCTGTGTTTCATCGTCAATAAGGAGGTCAGAGGGATACAGTAAACCTGAAGTGAAGCATCGGAATTTATAACTAGTGTCACAGGAATGGTTCAAATCATAGTCAGTAAGGGGAGTCAGTCTTCTTGTACTTAAGTCGGCATTGTGCCTTTTGTATTTAATTCCGATGCAATTTCTGTGTTTCATCGTCAATAAGGAGGATCAAGGGATACAGTAAACCTGGAGTGAAGCATCGGAATCTATAACTAGTGTCACAGGGATGGTTAAAAACATAGACTGCAAGAAGAGTCAGTCTTCGTGTACTTATGTCGGCATTGTAACTTTTCTATTTAATTCCGATGCAATTTCTGTGTTTTATCGTCAAAAAGAAGGTCAGAGGGATACAGTAAACCTGAAGTGAAGCATCGGAATCTATAACTAGTGTCACAGGAATGTTTTAAAACATAGTCAGTAAGAAGAGTCAGTCTTCTTGTCCTTAAGTCGGCATTGTGCCGTTTGTATTTAATTCCGATGCAATTTCTGTGTTTCATCGTCAAAACGAAGGTCAGAGGGATACAGTAAACCTGAAGTGAAGCATCGGAATCCATAACTAGTGTCAGAGGAATGGTTCAAAGCATAGTCAGTAAGATGAGTCGGTCTTCTTGTACGTACGTCGACATTGTGCCTTTTTTATTTAATACCGATGCAATTTCTGTGTTTCATCGTCAATAAGAAGGTCAGAGGGATATAATAAATCTGATGTGAAGCGTCGGAATGTTTAACGAGTGTCACAGGAATGGTTCATAACAAAGTCAGTAAGAAGAGTCAGTCTTCTTGTACTTAAGTCGGCATTCTGCCTTTTCTAATTAATTCCGATGCAATTTCTGTGTTTCATCGTCAATTAGAAGGTCCAAGGGATACAGTAAACCTGAAGTGAAGCTTCGGAATCTATAGCTAGTGTCACAGTAATGGTTCAAAACATAGTCGGTAAGAAGAGTCAGTCTTCTTGTCCTTAAGTCGGCATTGTGCCTTTTGTAATTAATTCCGATGCAATTTCTGTGTTTCATCGTCAATACGAAGGTCCAAGGGATACAGCAAACCTGGAGTGAAGCATCGGAATCTATAACTAGTGTCACAGGAATGGTTCAAAACATAGACATTAAGAAGAGTCAGTCTGCTTGTACTTAATTCTGCTTTGTGCCTTTTGTATTTAATTCCGATGCTGTTTCTGTGTTTCATCGTCAATAAGAAGGTCCAAGGGATACAGTAAACCTGAAGTGAAGAATCGGAATTTTAACTAGTGTCACAGAAATGGTTCAAAACATAGTCAGTAAGGAGAGTCAGACTTCTTGTACTTAAGTTGGCATTGTGTCTTTTGAATTTAATTCCGATGCAATTTCTGTGTTTCATCGTCAATAAGAAGGTCAGAGGGGTACAGTAAACCTGAAACCTGAAGTGAAGCATCGGAATCTATAGCTAGTGTCACAGGAATGGTTCAAAACATAGACAGTAAGAAGAGTCAGTCCTCTAGTACTTAATTGTCCTTTGTGCCTTTTGTATTTAATTACGATGCAGTTTCTGTGTTTCATCGTCAATAAGAAGGTCCAAGGCATACAGTAAACCTTAAGTGAAGCATCGGAGTCTATAACTAGTGTCACAGGACTGGTTCAAAAATAGACAGTAAGAAGAGTCAGTCTTCTTGAACTTAATTCGGCATTGTGCCTTTTGTATTTAATTCCGATGCAATTTCTGTGTTTCATCGTCAATAAAGAGGTCAGAGGGATACAGTAAACCTGAAGTGAAGCATTGGAATCCATATCTAGAGTCACAGAAATGGTTCAAAACATAGTCAGTAAGAGGAGTTAGTCTTCTTGTAGTTAAGTCGGCGTTGTGCCTTTTGTATTTAATTCCGATGCAATTTCTGTGTTTCATCATCAATAATAAGGTCCAAGGGATACAGTAAACCTGGAGTGAGGCATCGGAATCTGTAACTAGTGGCACAGGAATGGTTCAAATCATAGACAGTAAGAAGAGTCAGTCTTCTTGTACTTAATTCGGCATTGTGCCTTTTGTATTTAATTCCGATGCAGTTTCTGTGTTTCATCGTCAATAAGAAGGTCCAAGGGATACAGTAAACCTCAAGTGAAGCATCGGATCTATAACGGGTGTCACAGGAATGGTTCAAAACATAGTCAGTAGGAAGAGTCGGTCTTCATGTACTTAAGTCGGCATTGTGCCTTTTGTATTTAATTCCGATGCATTTTCTGTGTTTCATCGTCAATAAGAAGGTCCAAGGGATACAGTAAACATTAAGTGAAGCATCGGAATTTATAACTAGTGTCACAGGAATGGTTCATATCTTAGTCAGTAAGGAGAGTCAGTCTTCTTGTACTTAAGTCGGCATTGTGCCTTTTGTATTTAATTCCGATGCAATTTTTGTGTTTCATCGTCAATAAGAAGGACCATGGGATACAGTAAAACTGGAGTGAAGCATCGGAATCTATACCTAGTGTCACAGGGATGGTTCAAATCATAGACAGTAAGAAGAGTCAGTCTTCTTGTTCTTAAGTTGGCATTGTGCCATTTGTATTTAATTACGATGCAATTTCTGTATTTCATCGTCAATAAGAAGGTCCAAGGGATACAGTAAACCTGAGGTGAAGCATCGGAATCTATAACTAGTGTCACAGGAATGGTTCAAAACATAGTCAGTAAGAAGAGTCAGTCTTCTTGTCCTTAAGTCGGCATTGTGCATTTTGTATTTAATTCCGTAGCAATTTCTGTGCTTCATCGTCAATAAGAAGGACCAAGGGATACAATAAACCTGGAGTGAAGCATCGGAATCGATAACTAGTGTCACAGGAGTGGTTCAAAGCATAGACAGTAAGAAGAGTCAGAATTCTTGTACTTATTTCTGCATTGTGCCTTTTGTATTTAATTCCGATGCAATTTCTGTGTTGTATCGTCAATTAGAAGGTCCAAGGGATACAGTAAATGTGAAGTGAAGCATCGGAATTCGTAACTAGTGTCACACGAATGGTTCAAACATAGTCAGTAAGGAAAGTCAGTCTTCTTGTACTTAAATCGGCATTGTGCCATTTGTATTTAATTCCGATGCAATTTCTGTGTTTCATCGTCAATAAGAAGGACCAAGGGATACAGTAAACCTGGAGTGAAGCATCGGAATCTAAAACTAGTGTCACAGGGATGTTTCACAACATAGACAGTAAGAAGCGTCAGTCTTCTTGTACGTAAGTCGGCACTGTGCCTTTCCTATTTAATTCCGATGCAATTTCTGTGTTTCTTCGTCAACAAGAAGGTCAGAGGGATACAGTAATCCTGAAGTGAAGCATCGGAATCTGTAACTAGTGTCACAGGAATGGTTCAAAGCATAGTCAGTAACAAGAGTCAGTCTTCTTGTACTTAAGTCGCCATTATGCCTTTTCTATTTAATTTTGATGCAATCTCTGTGTTTCATCGTCAATAAGAAGGTTTAACCGATACAGTAAACCTGGAGTGAAGCATCGGAATCTCTAACTGGTGTCACAGGAATGTTTCAAATCATATACAGTAAGAAGAGTCAGTCTTCTTGTACTTACGTCGACATTGTGCCTTTTCTATTTAATTCCGATGCAATTTCTGTGCTTCATAATCAATAAGATGGTCAAAGGGATACAATAAACCTGAATCGAAGCATCGGAATCTATAACTAGTGTCACAGGAATGGTTCAAAACAAAGTCAGTAAGAAGAGTCAGTCTACTTGTCCTTTAGTCGGCATTGTGCCTTTTGTATTTAATTCCGATGCACTTATTGAGTTTCATCGTCAATAAGAAGGTCAGAGGGGTACACTAAACCTGGAGTGAAGCATCAGAATCTATAACTAGTGTCAATGGAATGGTTCAAAGCATAGACAGTAAGAAGAGTCAGTGTTCTTGTACTTAAGTCGGCATTGTGCCTTTTGTATTTAATTCCGATGCAATTTCTGTGTTTCATCGTCAATAAGAAGGTCAGAGGGGTAAAGTAAACCTGAAGTGAAGTATCGGAATCTATAGCTAGTGTCACACGAATGGTTCAAACATAGTCACTAAGGAAAGTCAGTCTTCTTGTACTTAAATCGGCATTGTGCCATTTGTATTTAATTCAGATGCAATTTCTGTGTTTCATCGTCTAAAAGAAGGTCCAAGTTATCCAGTAAACCTGGAGTGAAGCTTCGGAATCTGTAACTTGTGTCAGAGGAATGGTTCAAAACGTAGAAAAGAAGAAGAGTCAGTCTCCTTGTACTTAATTCTGCACTGTGCCTTTTGTATTTAATTCCGATGCAATTTCTGTGTTTCATCGTCATTAAGAGGGACCAAGGGATACAGTAAACCTGGAGTGAAGCATCGGAATCAATAACTAGTGACACAGGGATGGTTCAAAACATAGGCAGTAAGAAGAGTCAGTGTTCTTGTACTTAAGTCGGCATTGTGCCTTTTGTACTTAACTCCGATGCAATTTCTGTGTTTCATCGTAAATAAGAAGGTCAGAGGGATATATTCATCCTGAAGTGAAGCATCGGCATCTATAACTAGTGTCACAGGAATGGTTCAAAACATAGTTAGTAAGAATAGTCAGTCTTCTTGTACTTAAGTCATCATTGTGCATTTTCTGTTTAATTCTGATGCAATTTCTGTGTGTCATCGTCAATATGAATGTCCAAAGGATACAGTAAACCTGGAGTGAAGCATCGGAATCTATAACTAGTGTCACAGGAGTGGTTCAAAACATAGTCAAAAAGTAGTGTCAGTCTTCTTGTACTTAAGTCGGCATTGTGTCTTTTCTATTTAATTCCGATGCAATTTCTGTGTTTCATCGTCAATAAGAAGGTCAGAGGGATACAATAAACCTGAAGTGATGCATCGGAATCTATAACTAATGTCACAGGAATGGTTCAAAGCAAAGGCAGTAAGAAGATTCAGTCTTCTTGTCCTTAAGTCGGCATTGTGCCTCTTGTATTTAATTCCGATGCAATATCTGTGTTTCATCGTCAATAAGAAGGTCCAAGGGATACAGTAAACCTGGAGTGAAGCATCGGAATCTAAACTAGTGTCACAGGAATGGTTCAAAACATAGTCAGTAAGAAGAGTCAGTCTTCTTGTCCTTAAGTCGGCATTGTGCCTTTTGTATTTTATTCCGTAGCAATTTCTGTGCTTCATCGTCAATAAGAAGGTCCAAGGGATACAATAAACCTGGAGTGAAACATCGGAATCGATAACTAGTGTCACAGGAATGGTTCAAAACATAGTCAGTAAGGAGAGTCAGTCTTCTTGAACTTAAATCGGCATTGTGCCATTTGTAATTAATTCCGATGCAATTTCTGTGTTTCATCTCAATAAGAAGGTCGAAGGGATACAGTAAACCTGGAGTGAAGCATCGGAATCTATAACTAGTGTCACAGGGATGTTTCACAACATAGACAGTAAGAAGCGTCACTCTTCTTGTACTTAAGTCGGGTCTGTGCCTTTTCTATTTATTTCCGATGCAATTTCTGTGTTTCATCGTCAATAAGAAGGTCAGAGAGATACAGTAATCCTGAAGTGAAGCATCGGAATCTATAACTAGTGTCACAGGAATGGTTCAAAGCATAGTCAGTAACAAGAGTCAGTCTTCTTGTACTTAAGTCGCCATTGTGACTTTTCTATTTAATTTTGATGCAATTTCTGTGTTTCATCGTCAATAAGAAGGTTTAAGGGATACAGTAAACCTGGAGTGAAGCATCGGAATCTCTAACTGTTGTCACAGGAATGGTTCAAAGCATAGACAGTAAGAAGAGTCAGTCTTCTTGAACTTACGTCGACATTGTGCCTTTTCTATTTAATTCCGATGCAATTTCTGTGTTTCATAATCAATAAGAAGGTCAAAGGGATACAATAAACCTGAATCGAAGCATCGGAATCTATAACTAGTGTCACAGGAATGGTTCAAAACAAAGTCAGTAAGAAGAGTCAGTCTACTTGTCCTTTAGTCGGCATTGTGCCTTTTGTATTTAATTCAGATGCAATAATTGTGTTTCATCGTCAATAAGAAGGTCAGAGGGGTACAGTAAACCTGGAGTGAAGCATCAGAATCTATAACTAGTGTCAATGGAATGGTTCAAAACATAGACAGTAAGAAGAGTCAGGGTTCTTGTACTTAAGTCGGCATTGTGCCTTTTGTATTTAATTCCGATGCAATTTCTGTGTTTCATCGTCAATAAGAAGGTCAGAGGGGTAAAGTAAACCTGAAGTGAAGTATCGGAATCTATAGCTAGTGTCACAAGAATGGTTCAAAACATAGTCCGTAAGAAGAGTCAGTCTTCTTGTCCTTAAGTCGGCGTTGTGCCTTTTGTATTTAATTCCGATGCAATTTCGGTGTTTCATCGTCTATAAGAAGGTCCAAGTTATCCAATAAACCTGGAGTGAAGCTTCGGAATCTGTAACTTGTGTCACAGGAATGCTTCAAAACGTAGACAGTAAGAAGAGTCAGTCTTCTTGTACTTAAGTCGGCATTGTGCCTTTTGTACCTAACTCCGATGCAATTTCTGTATTTCATCGTCAATACGAAGGTCAGAGGGATACATTAATCATGAAGTGAAGCATCGGCATCTATAACTAGTGTCACAGGAATGGTTCAAAACACAGTTAGTAAGAAAAGTCAGTCTTCTTGTACTTAAGTCATCATTGTGCATTTTCTGTTTAATTCTGATGCAATTTCTGTGTTTCATCGTCAATAAGAATGTCCAAAGGATACAGTAAACCTGGAGTGAAGCATCGGAATCTATAACTAGTGTAACAGGAATGCTTCAAATCATAGACAGTAAGAAGAGTCAGATCTCTTTTACTTAAGTCGGCATGTGCCTTTTGTATTTAATTCCGATGCAATTTCTGTGTTTCATCGTCAATAAGAAGGTCTAAGGGATACAGTAAACCTGGAGTGAAGCATCGGAGTCTGTAACTAGTGTCACAGGACTGGTTCAAAAATAGACAGTAAGAAGGGTCAGCCTTCTTAAACTTAAGTCGGCATTGTAATTTTTCTATTTAATTCCGATGTAATTTCTGTGCTTCATCGTCAATAACAAGGTCCAATGGATACAGTAAACCTGGAGTGAAGCATCGGAATCTATAACTAGTGTCAATGGAATGGTTCAAAACATAGACAGTAAGAAGAGTCAGTCTTCTGGTACTTAAGTCAGCATTGTGCCCTATTGTATTCAATTTCGATGCAATTTCTGTGTTTCATCGTCTATAAGAAGGTCAGAGGGATACAGTAAAACTGAGGTGATGCATCGGAATCCATAGCTAGTGTCACAGGAATGGTTCAAAGCATAGTCAGTAAGAAGAGTAGGTATTCTTGTCCTTAAGTCGGCATTCTGCCTTTTGTATTTAATTCCGATGCAATTTCAGTGTTTCATCGTCTATAACAAGGACCAAGGGATACTGTAAACCTGAAGTGAAGCATCGGAATCTATAACTAGTGTCACAGGGATGGTTCAAACATAGACAGTAAGAAAAGTCAGTCTTCTTGTACCTAAGTCGGCATTGTGCCTTTTCTATCTTATTCCGATGCAATTTCTGTCTTTCATCGTCAATAAGAAGGTCAGAGGGATACAGTAATCCTGAAGTGAAGCATCGGAATTCGTAACTAGTGATACAGGAATGGTTCAAAACATAGTCAGTAAGAAGAGTCAGTCTTCTTGTACTTAACTCGGCATTGTGCCTTTTGTATTTAATTCCGATGCAATTTCTGTGTTTCATCGTCAATAAGAAGGTCCAAGGGAAACAGTAAACCTGGAGTGAAGCATCGGAATCTATAACTAGTGTCACAGGAATGGTTCAAATCATAGACAGTAAAAAGAGTCAGTCTTCTTCTACTTAAGTCGACATTGTGACTTTTCAATTTAATTCCGATGCAATTTCTATGTTACTCCGTCAGTAAGAAGGTCAGAGGGATACAATAAACCTGAAGTGAAGCATCGCAATCTATAACTAGTGTCACAGGAATGGTTCAAAATAAAGTCAGTAAGAAGAGTTAGTCTTCATGTGCTTAAGTCGGCATTGTGCCTTTTGTATTTAATTCCGATGCAATTTCTGTGTTTCGTCGTCAATAAGAAGGTCCAAGGGATACAGTAAACCTGGAGTGAAGCATGGGAAACTATGACTAGTGTCACAGGAATGGTTCAAATCATAGACAGTAAGAAGTGTCAGTCTTATTGTACTTAAGTCGACATTGTGACTTTTCTCTTTAATTCCGATGCAATTTCTGTGTTTCTTCGTCAGTAAGAAGGTCAGAGGGATACAATAAACATGAAGTGAAGCATGGGAATCTATAACTAGTGTCACAGGAATGGTTCAAAACAAAGTCAGTGAGTAGAGTCAGTCTTCTTGTACTTAACTCGGCATTGTGCCTTTTGTATTTAATTCCGATGCAATTTCTGTGTTTCATCGTCAATAAGTCGGCATTGTGCATTTTTTATTTAATTCCGTTGAAATTGCTGTGTTTCATCGTCAATAAGAAGGTCCAAGAGTTACAGTAAACCTGGAGAGTAGCATCGGAATCTATAACTAGTGTCACAGGAATGTTTCAAAACATAGACAGTAACAAGAGTCAGTCTTTGTGTACTTAACTCGGCATTTTGATTGTTGTATTTAATTCCGATGCAATATCTGTGTTTCATCGTCAATAAGAAGGTCAGAGCGATACAGTAAACCTGAAGTTAAGCATCGGAATCCATAACTAGTGTCACAGGAATGGTTCGAAACATAGTCAGTAAGAAGAGTCAGTCCTCTTGTACTTAAGTCGGCATTGTGCCTTTTGTATTTAATTCCGATGCAATTTCTGTGTTTCATCGTCAATAAGAAGGTCAGAGGGATACAGTAAACCTGAAGTGAAGCATCGGAATCTACAGCTAGTGTCACAGGAATGGTTGAAAACATAGTCAGTAAGAAGAGTCAGTCTTCTTGTCCTTAAGTCGGCATTGTGCATTTTGTAATTAATTCCGATGCAATTTCTGTGTTTCATCGTCAATAAGAAGGTCCAAGGGATACAGTAAACCTGGAGTGAAGCATCGGAATGTATAACTAGCGTCACAGCAATGGTTAAAAGCATTGACAGTAAAAAGAGTCAGTCTTCTTGTACTTAATTCGTCATTGTGCCTTTTGTATTTAATTCCGATGCAAATTCTGTGTTTCATTGTCAATAAGAAGGTCCAAATGATACAATAACCCTGGAGTGAAGCATCGGAATCTATAACTAGTGTCAATGGTTATGGTTCAAAACATAAACAGTAAGAAGAGTCAGTCTTCTTGTACTTAAGACGGCATTGTGCCTTTTGTATTTAATTCCGATGCAATTTCTGTGTTTCATCGTCAATAAGAAGGTCCAAGGGATACAGTAAACCTGGAGTGAAGCATCGGAATCAATAACTAGTGTCACAGGAATGGTTCAAAACATAGACAGTAAGAAGAGTCAGTCTTCTTGTAATTAATTCCTCATTGTGCCTTTTGTATTTAATTCCGATGCAAATTCTGTGTTTCATTGTCAATAAGAAGGTCCATGGGATACAGTAAACCTGGAGTGAAGCATCGTAATCTATAAATAGTGTCACAGGAATGGTTCAAAACAAAGTCAGTAAGAAGAGTCAGTCTTCTTGTACTTAAGTCGGCATTGTACCTTTTCTATTTAATTGCCATGCAATTTCTGTGTTTCATCGTCAATTACAAGGTCCAAAGGATACAGTAAACCTGGAGTGAAGCATCTGAATCTATAACTAGTGTCAATGGAATGGTTCAAAACATAGACATTAAGAAGAGTCAGTCTTCTTGTACTTGAGTCGCCATTGTGCCTTTTGTATTTAATTCCGATGCAATTTCTGTGCTTCATCGTCAATAAGAAGTCAAAGGGATACAGTAAACCTGAAGTGATGCGTCGGACTCTATAGCTAGTGTCACAGGAATGGTTCAAAACATAGTCAGTAAGAAGAGTCAGTCTTCTTGTACTTAAGTCATCATTGTGCATTTTCTAATTAATTCTGATGCATTTTCTGTGTTTCATCGTCAATAAGAAGGTCAGAGGGATAGATTAAACCTGAAGTGAAGCATTGGAATCCATAACTAGTGTCACAGGAATGGTTCAAAGCATAGTCAGTAAGAAGAGTCAGTCCTCTTGTACTTAAGTCGGCATTGTGCCTTTGGTATTTAATTCCGAAGCAATTTCTGTTATTCATCGTCAATAAGAAGGTCCAAGGGATACAGTAAACCTGCAGTGAGGCATCGGAATCTGTACCTAGAGTCACAGGGACGGTTCATAACATAGACAGTAAGATGAGTCAGTATTCTTGTACTTAAGTCGGCAATGTGCTTTTTGTATTTATTTCCGATGCAATTTCTGTGTTTCATCGTCACTGAGAAGGTCAGAGGGGTACAGTTATCCTGAAGTTAAGCATCGAAATCTATAACTAGTGTTACAATAATGGTTCAAAGCATAGTCAATAAGAAGAGTCAGTCTTCATGTAGTTAAGTGGGCATTGTGCCTTTTGTATTTAATTCCGATGCAATTTCTGTGTTTCATCGTCAATAAAAAGGTCCAAGGGATACAGTAAACCTGGAGTGAAGCATCGGAGTCTACAACTAGTGTCACAGGACTGGTTCAAAAAAAAAACAGTAAGAAGAAACAGTCTTTTTGTACTTAATTCGGCATTGTGCCTTTTGTATTTCATTCCGATGCAATTTCTGTGTTTCATCGTCAATAAGAAGGTCAGAGCGATACAGTAAACCTGAAGTGAAGCATCGGAATCCATAACTAGTATCACAGGAATGGTTCAAACATAGTCAGGAAGAAGAGTTAGTCTTATTGTACTTAATTCGGCATTGTGCCTTTTGTATTTATTTCCGATGCTATTTCTGTGTTTCATCGCCACTAAGACGGTGAGAGGGATACAGTAAACCTGGAGTGTAGCATCGGAATCTGTAACTAGTGTCACAGGAATGGTTCGAATCATAGACAGTAAGAAGAGTCAGTCTTAGTGTACTTAACTCGGCATTTTGCCTTTTGTATTTAATTCCGATGCAATTTTTGTGTTTCATCGTCAATAAGAAGGTCCAAGGGATACAGTAAACCTCAAGTGAAGCATCGGAATCTATAACTAGTGTCACAGGGATGGTTCAAAACATAGACAGTAAGAAGGGTCCGTCTTCTTGTACCTAAGTCAGCATTCTGCCATTTCTATTTAATTCCGATGCAATTTCTGTGTTTCATCGTCAATAGGAAGGTCAGGGGGATACAGTAATCCTGAAGTGAAGCATCGGAATCTATAACTAGTGTCACAGGAATGGTTCAAAACATAGTCAGTAAGAAGAGTCAGTCTTCGTGTACTTAAGTCGGCATTGTGCCTTTTGTAATTAATTCCGATGCAATTTCTGTGTTTCATCGTCAATAGGAAGGTCCAAGGGATACAGTAAACCTGGAGCGAAGCATCGGAATGTATAACTAGTGTCACAGGAATGGTTCAAAGCATTGACAGTAAGAAGAGTCAGTTTTCTTGTACTTAATTCGTCATTGTGCCTTTTGTATTTAATTCCGATGCAAATTCTGTGTTTCATTGTCAATAAGAAGGTCCAAGGGATACAATAAACCTGGAGTGAAGCATCGGAATCTATCACTAGTGTCAATGGTATGGTTCAAAACATAAACAGTAAGAAGAGTCAGTCTTCTTGTACTTATATCGGCATTGTGCCTTTTGTATTTAATTCCGATGCAATTTCTGTGTTTCATCGTCAATAAGAAGGTCAGAGGGATACAGTAAACCTGAAGTGAAGCATCGGAATCTATAGCTGGTGTCAGAGGAATGGTTAAAAACATAGTCAGTAAGAAAAGTCAGTCTTATTGTCCTTAAGTCGGCATTGTGCCTTTTGTATTTAATTCCGATGCAATTTCTGTGTTTCTTCGTCATTAAGAAGGTCCAAGGGATACAGTAAACCTGGAGTGAGGCATCGGAATCAATAACTAGTGTCACAGGAATGGTTCGAATCATAGACAGTAAGAAGAGTCAGTCTTCTTGTACTTAAGTCGGCATTGTACCTTTTCTATTTAATTCCCATGCAATTTCTGTGTTTCATCGTCAATAACAAGGTCCAAAGGATACAGTAAACCTGGAGTGAAGCATCTGAATCTATAACTAGTGTCAATGGAATGGTTCAAAACATAGACATTAAGTAGAGTCAGTCTTCTTGTAGTTAAGTGGGCATTGTGCCTTTTGTATTTAATTCCGATGCAATTTCTGTGTTTCATCGTCAATAAGAAGGTCCAAGGGATACAGTAAACCTGAAGTGAGGCATCGGAATCTATAACTACTGTAACAGGAATGGTTCAAATCATAGACAGTAGGAAGAGCCAGTCTTCTAGTACTTAAGTCGGCATTGTGCCTTTTCTATTTATTTCCGATGCAATTTCTGTGTTTCATCGTCAATATGAAGGTCAGAGGGATACAGAAATCCTGAAGTGAAGCATCGGAATCTATAGCTAGTGTCACAGGAATGGTTCCAATCATAGTCAGTAAGAATAGTCAGTCTTCTTGTACTTAAGTCATCATTGTGCATTTTCTATTTAAATCTGATGCAATTTCTGTGTTTCATCGTCAACAAGAAGGTCCAAGGGATACAGTAAACCTGGAGTGAAGCATCGGAGTCTATAACTAGTGTCACAGGACTGGTTCAAAAATAGACAGTAAGAAGAGTCAGTCTTCTTGTACTTAATTCGGCATTGTGCACTTTGTATTTAATTCCGATGCAATTTCTGTGTTTCATCGTCAATAAGAAGGTCAGAGGGATAGATTAAACCTGAAGTGAAGCATCGGAATCCATAACTAGTGTCACAGGAATGGTTCAAAACATAGTCAGTAAGAAGAGTCAGTCTTCTTGTCCTTAAGTCGGCATTGTGCCTCTTGTATTTAATTCCGATGAATTTTCTGTGTTTCATCGTGGATAAGAAGGTCCAAGGGATATAGTAAACCTGGAGTGAAGCATCGGAGTCTACAACTAGTGTCACAGGACTGGTTCAAAAATAGACAGTAAGAAGAAACAGTCTTTTTGTACTTAATTCGGCATTGTGCCTTTTGTATTTTATTCCGATGCAATTTCTGTGTTTCATCGTCAATAAGAAGGTCAGAGCGATACAGTAAACCTGAAGTGAAGCATCGGAATCCATAACTAGTGTCACAGGAATGGTTCAAAACATAGTCAGTAAGAAGAGTTAGTCTTCTTGTACTTAAATTGGCATTGTGCCTTTTGTATTTATTTCCGATGCAATTTCTGTGTTTCATCGCCACTAAGACGGTGAGAGGGATACAGTAAACCTGAAGTGAAGCATCGGAATCTATAACTAGAGTCACCGGAATGGTTCGAATCATAGACAGTAAGAAGAGTCAGTCTTAGTGTACCTAACTCGGCATTTTGCATTTTGTATTTAATTCCGATGCAATTTTTGTGTTTCATCGTCAATAAGAAGGTCCAAGGGATACAGTAAACCTGAAGTGAAGCATCGGAATCTATAACTAGTGTCACAGGGATGGTTCAAAACATAGACAGTAAGAAGAGTCCGTCTTCTTGTACCTAAGTCAGCATTGTGCCATTTCTATTTAATTCCGATGCAATATCTGTGTTTCATCGTCAATAAGAAGGTCAGGGGGATACAGTAATCCTGAAGTGAAGCATCGGAATCTATAACTAGTGTCACAGGAATGGTTCAAAACATAGTCAGTAAGAAGAATCACTCTTCTTGTCCTTAAGTCGGCATTGTGCATTTTTTATTTAATTCCGATGAAATTGCTGTGTTTCATCGTCAATAAGAAGGTCCAAGGGACACAGTAAACCTGGAGAGTAGCATTGGAATCTATAACTAGTGTCACAGGAATGGTTCAAAGCACAGACAGTAAGAAGAGTCAGTCTTCGTGCACTTATCTCGGCATTCTGATTGTTGTATTTAATTCCGATGCAATTTCTGTTATTCATCGTCATTAAGAAGGTCCAAGGGATACCGTGAACCTGGAGTGAAGCATTGGAATCTATAACTAGTGTCAATGCAATGATTCAAAGCATAGACAGTAAGAGGAGTCAGTCTTCTTGTACTTAAGTTGGCATTGTGCCTTTTGCATTTAATTCCGATGCAATTTCTGTGTTTCGTCGTCAATAACAAGGTCAGAGGGGTACAGTAAACCTGGAGTGAAGCATCGGAGACTATAACTAGTGTCACAGGACTGGTTCAAAAATAGACAGTAAGAAGAGTCAGTCTACTTGTACTTAATTTGACATTGTGCCTTTTGTATTTCATTCTGATGCAATATCTGTGTTTCATCGTCAATAAGAAGGTCAGAGCGATACAGTAAACCTGAAGTGAAGCATCGGAATCCATAACTAGTGTCACAGGAATGGTTCAAAACATAGTCAGTAAGACGAGTAAGTCTTCTTGTACTTAAGTCGGCATTGTGCTTTTTGTATTTAATTCCGATGCAATTTCTGTGTTTCATCGTCAATAAGAAGGTCCAAGGGATACAGTAAACCTGGAGTGAAGCATCGGAATCTATAACTAGTGTCACAGGGACGGTTCAAAACATAAACAGTAAGATGATTCAGTATTCTTGTACTTAATTCGGCATTGTGCTTTAGTATTTATTTCCGATGCAATTTCTGTGTTTCATCGTCAATAAGACGGTGGGAGAAATACAGTAATCCTGAAATTAAGCATCGGAATCTATAACTAGTGTCACAGGAATGGTTCAAAGCATAGTCAGTAAGAAGAGTCAGTCTTCTTGTAGTTAAGTCGGCATTGTGCCTTTTGTAATTAATTCCGATGCAATTTCTGTGTTTCATCGTCAATAAGAAGGTCCAAGGGATACAGTAAACCTGGAGTGAAGCATCGGAATGTATAACTAGTGTCACAGGAATGGTTCAAACATTGACAGTAAGAAGAGTCAGTCTTCTTGTACTTAATTCGTCATTGTGCCTTTTGTATTTAATTCCGATGCAATTTCTGTGTTTCATTGTCAATAAGAAGGTCGAAGGGATACAATAAACCTGGAGTGAAGCATCGGAATCTATAACTAGTGGCAATGGTATGGTTCAAAACATAAACAGTAAGAAGAGTCAGTCTTCTTGTACTTAAGTCGGCATTGTGCCTTTTGTATTTAATTCCGATGCAATTTCTGTGTTTCATCGTCAATAAGAAGGTCAGAGGGATACAGTAAACCTGAAGTGAAGCATCGGAATCTATAGCTGGTGTCACAGGAATGGTTGAAAACATAGTCAGTAAGAAGATTCAGTCTTCTTGTGCTTAAGTCGGCATTGTGCCTTTTGTATTTAATTCCGATGCAATTTCTGTGTTTCATCGTCAATAAGAAGGTCCAAGGGATACAGTAAACCTTGAGTGAGGCATCGGAATCAATAACTAGTGTCACAGGAATGGTTCAAAACATAGACAGTAAGAAGAGTCAGTCTTCTTGTAATTAATTCGTCATTGTGCCTTTTGTTTTTGATTCCGATGCAAATTCTGTGTTTCATTGTCAATAAGAAGGTCCAAGGGATACAGTAAACCTGGAGTGAAGCATCGTAATCTACAACTAGTGTCACAGGAATGGTTCAAAACAAAGTCAGTAAGAAGAGTCAGTCTTCTTGTACTTAAGTCGGCATTGTGCCTTTTGTATTTAATTCCGATGCAATTTCTGTGCTTCATCGTCAATAAGAAGACAGAGGGATACAGTAAACCTGAAGTGATGCATCGGACTCTATAGCTAGTGTCACAGGAATGGTTCAAAACATAGTCAGTAAGAAGAGTCAGTCTTCTTGTCCTTAAGTCGGCATTATGTCTTTTGTACTTAATTCCGATGCAATTTCTGTGTTTCATCGTCAATATGAAGGTCAGTGGGATAGATTAAACCTGAAGTGAACATCGGAATCCATAACTAGTGTCACAGGAATGGTTCAAAACATAGTCAGTATGAAGAGTCAGTCCTCTTGTACTTAAGTCGGCATTGTGCCTTTTGTATTGAATTCCGATGCAATTTCTGTGTTTCATCGTCAATAAGAAGGTCCAAGGGATACAGTAAACCTGAAGTGAAGCATCGGAATCTATAACTACTGTAACAGGAATGGTTCAAAACATAGACAGTAGGAAGAGTCAGTCTTCTAGTACTTAAGTCGGCATTGTGCCTTTTCTATTTATTTCCGATGCAATTTCTGTGTTTCATCGTCAATAAGACGGTCAGAGGGATACGGTACACCTGAAGTGAAGCATCGGAATCTATAATTATTGCCACAGGAATGGTTCAAATTATAGTCAGTATGAAGAGTCAGTCTTCTTGTTCTTAAGTCGGCATTGTGCCTCTTGTATTTAATTCCGATGAAATTTCTGTGTTTCATCGTGGATAAGAAGGTCCAAGGGATACAGTAAACCCAGAGTGAAGCATCGGAGTCTACAACTAGTGTCACAGGACTGGTTCAAAAATAGACAGTAAGAAGAGTCAGTTTTCTTGTACTTAATTCGTCATTGTGCCTTTTGTATTTAATTCCGATGCAATTTCTGTGTTTCATAGTCAATGAGAAGGTCAGTGGGATAGATTAAACCTGAAGTGAACATCGGAATCCATAACTAGTGTCACACGAATGGTACAAAACATAATCAGTAAGAAGAGTCAGCCTTCTTGTACTTAAGTTGGCATTGTGCCCTTTCTATTTAATTCCGATGCAATCTCTGTGTTTCATCGTCAATAAGAGGGTCCAAGGGATACAGTAAACCTGGAGTGAAGCATCGGAATCTATAACTAGTATCAATGGTATGATTCAAAACATAGACAGTAAGAAGAGTCAGTCTTTTTGTACATAAGTCGGCATTGTGCCTTTTGTATTTAATTCCGATGCAATTTCTGTGTTTCATCGTCAATAAGAAGGTCAGAGGGATACAGTAAACCTGAGGTGAAGCATGGGAAACTATAACTAGTGTCACAGTAATGGTTCAAAACATAGTCAGTAATAAGAGTCAATCTTCTTGTACTTATATCGGCATTGTACCTTTTCTATTTAATTCCGATGCAATTTCTGTGTTTCATCGTCAATAAGAAGGTCCAAGGTATACAGAAAACCTGAAGTGAAGCATTAGAATCTATAACTAGTGTCACAGGAATGGTTCAAAACATAGTTAGGTAGAAGAGTCTGTCTTCTTGTACTTAAGTCGGCATTGTGCCTTTACTGTTTAATTCCGATGCAATTTCTGTGTTTCATCGTCAATAAAAAGGTCCAAGAGATACAGTAAACCTGGAGTGAAGCATCGGAGTCTATAACTAGTGTCACAGGAATGGTTCAAACATAGGCAGTAAGAAGAGTAAGTCTTCTTGTACTTAAGTCGACATTGTGCCTTTTCTATTTAATTCCGATGCAATTTCTGTATTTCATCGTCAATAGGAATGGCAGAGGTATAGAATAAACCTGAAGTGAAGCATCGGAATCTATAACTAGTGTCACAGGAATGGTTCAAAACAAAGTCAGTAAGAAGAGTCAGTCTTCTTGTCCTTAAGTCGGCATTGTGCCTTTTGTATTTAATTCTGATGCAATTTTTGTGTTTCATCGTCAATAAGAAGGTCCAAGGGATACAGTAAACCTGAAGTGAAGCATCGGAATCTATAACTAGTGTCTCAGGAATGGTTCAAAGCAGCATCGGAATTTGTAACTAGTGTCACAGAAATGGTTCAAAGCATAGTCAGTAAGAAGAGTCAGTCTTCTTGTACTTAAGTCGGCAATGTGCCCTTTCTATTTAATTCCGACGCTTTTTCTGTCTTTCATCGTCAATAAGAAGGTCCAAGGGATACAGTAAACCTGAAGTGAAGCATCGGAATCTATAACTAGTGTCACAGGAATGGTTCAATACATAGACAGTAGGAAGAGTCAGTCTCCTAGTACTTAAGTCGGAATTGTGACTTTTCTATTTATTTCCGAAGCAATTTCTGTGTTTCATCGTCAATAAGACGGTCGGAGGGATACAGTACAACTGATGTGAAGCATCGGAATCTATAACTTGTGTCACAGGAATGGTTCAAAACATAGACAGTTGGAACAGTCAGACTTCTTGTACTTAAGTTGCCATTGTGCCATTCGTATTTAATTCCGATACAATTTCTGTGTTTCACCGACAATAAGAAGGTCAGAGGGATACAGTAAATATGAAGTGAAGCATCGGAATCTATAACTAGTGCCACAGGAATAGTCAAATTATAGTCAGTAAGAAGAGTCAGTCTTCTTGTCCTTAAGTCGGCATTGTGCCTCTTGTATTTAATTCCGATGCATTTTGTGTGTTTCATCGTCAATAAGAAGGTCCAAGGGATACAGTAAACCTGGAGTGAAGCATCGGTATCTATAACTAGTGTCACAGTAATGGTTCAAAACATAGACAGTAAGAAGAGTCAGACGTCTTGTACTTCAGTCGGCATTGTGCCTTTTGTATTTAATTCCGATGCAATTTCTGTGTTTCATCGTCAATAAGAAGGTCAGAGGGATACAGTAAACCTGAAGTGAAGCATCCGAACCCAAATCTAGTGTCACAGAAATGGTTCAAAGCATAGACAGAAGGAAGAGTCAGTCTTCTTGTACTTAAGTCGGCATTGTGCCTTTTCTGTTTAATTTCAATGCAATTTCTGTGTTTCATCGTCAATAAGAAGGTCCAAGGTATACAGTAAACCTGAAGTGAAGCATTGGAATCTATAACTAGTGTCAAGGGAATGGTTCAAAACATAGTCAGTAAGAAGAGTCAGTCTTCTAGTACTTATGTCGGCATTGTGAATTTTCTATTTAATTCCGATGCAAATTCTGTGTTTCATCGTCAATTAGAAGGTCCAAGGGATACAGTAAACCTGGAGTGAAGCATCGGAATCTATAACTAGTGTCACAGGAATGGTTCAAAACATAGACAATAAGAAGAGTCTGTCTTCTTGTACTTAAGTCGACATTGTGCCTTTTCTATTTAATACCGATGCAATTTCTGTGTTTCGTCGTCAATAAGAGGGTCAGAGGGATACAATAAACCTGAAGTGAAGCATCGGAATCTATAACTAGTGTCACAGGAATGGTTCAAAACATAGTCAGTAAGAACAGTCAGTCTTCTTGTCCTTATGTCGGCATTGTGCATTTTGTATTTAATTCCGATGCAATTTCTGTGTTTCATCGTCAATAAGAAGGTCCAAGGTATACAGTAAACCTGAAGTGAAGCATCGGAATCTATAACTAGTGTCACAGGAATGGTTCATAACATAGTCAGTAACAAGAGTCAGTCTTCTTGTACTTAAGTCGGCATTGTGCCTTTTCTATTTAATTCCGATGCAATTTCTGTGTTTCATCGTCAATAAGAAGGTCCAAGGGATACAGTAAACTTGAGGTGAAGCATCGGAATCTATAACTAGTGTCACAGGAATGGTTCAAAACATAGTCAGTAAGAAGAGTCAGTCTTCTTGTACTTAAGTCGGCATTGTACGGTTTCTATCTAATTCCGATGCAATTTCTGTGTTTCATCGTCAATAACAAGGTCCAAGGGATACAGTTAACCTCGAGTGAAGCATCGGAATCTATAACTAGTGTCACAGGAATGGTTCAAATCATAGACAGTAAGAAGAGTCAGTCACCCTGTACTTAATTCTGCATTGTGCCTCTTGTATTTAATTCCGATGCAATTTGTGTGTTTCAACCTCAATAAGAAGGTCCAAGGGATACAGTAAACCTGAAGTGAAGCATCGGAATTTGTAACTAGTGTCACAGGAATGGTTCAAAGCATAGTCAGTAAGAAGAGTCAGTCTTCTTGTATTTAAGTCGGCATTGTGCCATTTGTATTTAATTCCGATGCAATTTCTGCGATTTATCGTCAATAAGAAGGACCAAGGGATACAGTAAACCTGAAGTGAAGCATCGGAATTTGTAACTAGTGTAACAGGAATGGTTCAAAGCATAGTCAGTAAGAAGAGTCAGTCTTCTTGTACTTAAGTCGGCATTGTGCCATTTGTATTTAATTCCGATGCAATTTCTGTGTTTTATCGTCAATAAGAAGGACCAAGGGATACAGTAAACCTGAAGTGAAGCATCGGAATCTATAACTTTTGGCACAGGAATGGTTCAAACATAGACAGTAGGATGAGTCAGTCTTCTAGTACTTAAGTCGGCATTTGACTTTTGTATTTAATTCCGATATAATTTCTGTGTTTCATCGTCAATAAGAAGGTCCAAGGGATACAGTAAACCTGAAGTGAAGCATCGGAATTTGTAACTAGTGTCACAGGAATGGTTCAAAGCATAGTCAGTAAGAAGAGTCAGTCTTCTTGTACTTAAGTCGGTATTGTGCCATTTGTATTTAATTCCGATGCAATTTCTGTGTTTTATCGTCAATAAGAAGGACCAAGGGATACAGTAAACCTGCAGTGAAGCATTGGAATCTATAACTAGTGTCACAGGGATGGTTCAAAATATAGATAGTAAGAAGAGTCAGTCTTCTAAGACATCAGTCGGCATTGTGAATTTTGTATTTAATTCCGATGCAATCTCTGTGTTTCATCGCCAATAAGAAGGTCAGAGGGATACAGTAATCCGCAAGTGAAGCATCGGAATCTATAACTAGTGTCACAGGGATGGTTCAAAATATAGATAGTAAGAAGAGTCAGTCTTCTAAGACATCAGTCGGCATTGTGCCTCTTGTATTTAATTCCGATGCATTTTGTGTGTTTCATCGTCAATAAGAAGGTCCAAGGGATACAGTAAACCTGGAGTGAAGCATCGGTATCTATAACTAGTGTCACAGTAATGGTTCAAAACATAGACAGTAAGAAGAGTCAGACGTCTTGTACTTCAGTCGGCATTGTGCCTTTTGTATTTAATTCCGATGCAATTTCTGTGTTTCATCGTCAATAAGAAGGTCAGAGGGATACAGTAAACCTGAAGTGAAGCATCCGAACCCAAATCTAGTGTCACAGAAATGGTTCAAAGCATAGACAGAAGGAAGAGTCAGTCTTCTTGTACTTAAGTCGGCATTGTGCCTTTTCTGTTTAATTTCAATGCAATTTCTGTGTTTCATCGTCAATAAGAAGGTCCAAGGTATACAGTAAACCTGAAGTGAAGCATTGGAATCTATAACTAGTGTCAAGGGAATGGTTCAAAACATAGTCAGTAAGAAGAGTCAGTCTTCTAGTACTTATGTCGGCATTGTGAATTTTCTATTTAATTCCGATGCAAATTCTGTGTTTCATCGTCAATTAGAAGGTCCAAGGGATACAGTAAACCTGGAGTGAAGCATCGGAATCTATAACTAGTGTCACAGGAATGGTTCAAAACATAGACAATAAGAAGAGTCTGTCTTCTTGTACTTAAGTCGACATTGTGCCTTTTCTATTTAATACCGATGCAATTTCTGTGTTTCGTCGTCAATAAGAGGGTCAGAGGGATACAATAAACCTGAAGTGAAGCATCGGAATCTATAACTAGTGTCACAGGAATGGTTCAAAACATAGTCAGTAAGAACAGTCAGTCTTCTTGTCCTTATGTCGGCATTGTGCATTTTGTATTTAATTCCGATGCAATTTCTGTGTTTCATCGTCAATAAGAAGGTCCAAGGTATACAGTAAACCTGAAGTGAAGCATCGGAATCTATAACTAGTGTCACAGGAATGGTTCATAACATAGTCAGTAACAAGAGTCAGTCTTCTTGTACTTAAGTCGGCATTGTGCCTTTTCTATTTAATTCCGATGCAATTTCTGTGTTTCATCGTCAATAAGAAGGTCCAAGGGATACAGTAAACTTGAGGTGAAGCATCGGAATCTATAACTAGTGTCACAGGAATGGTTCAAAACATAGTCAGTAAGAAGAGTCAGTCTTCTTGTACTTAAGTCGGCATTGTACGGTTTCTATCTAATTCCGATGCAATTTCTGTGTTTCATCGTCAATAACAAGGTCCAAGGGATACAGTTAACCTCGAGTGAAGCATCGGAATCTATAACTAGTGTCACAGGAATGGTTCAAATCATAGACAGTAAGAAGAGTCAGTCACCCTGTACTTAATTCTGCATTGTGCCTCTTGTATTTAATTCCGATGCAATTTGTGTGTTTCAACCTCAATAAGAAGGTCCAAGGGATACAGTAAACCTGAAGTGAAGCATCGGAATTTGTAACTAGTGTCACAGGAATGGTTCAAAGCATAGTCAGTAAGAAGAGTCAGTCTTCTTGTATTTAAGTCGGCATTGTGCCATTTGTATTTAATTCCGATGCAATTTCTGCGATTTATCGTCAATAAGAAGGACCAAGGGATACAGTAAACCTGAAGTGAAGCATCGGAATTTGTAACTAGTGTAACAGGAATGGTTCAAAGCATAGTCAGTAAGAAGAGTCAGTCTTCTTGTACTTAAGTCGGCATTGTGCCATTTGTATTTAATTCCGATGCAATTTCTGTGTTTTATCGTCAATAAGAAGGACCAAGGGATACAGTAAACCTGAAGTGAAGCATCGGAATCTATAACTTTTGGCACAGGAATGGTTCAAACATAGACAGTAGGATGAGTCAGTCTTCTAGTACTTAAGTCGGCATTTGACTTTTGTATTTAATTCCGATATAATTTCTGTGTTTCATCGTCAATAAGAAGGTCCAAGGGATACAGTAAACCTGAAGTGAAGCATCGGAATTTGTAACTAGTGTCACAGGAATGGTTCAAAGCATAGTCAGTAAGAAGAGTCAGTCTTCTTGTACTTAAGTCGGTATTGTGCCATTTGTATTTAATTCCGATGCAATTTCTGTGTTTTATCGTCAATAAGAAGGACCAAGGGATACAGTAAACCTGCAGTGAAGCATTGGAATCTATAACTAGTGTCACAGGGATGGTTCAAAATATAGATAGTAAGAAGAGTCAGTCTTCTAAGACATCAGTCGGCATTGTGAATTTTGTATTTAATTCCGATGCAATCTCTGTGTTTCATCGCCAATAAGAAGGTCAGAGGGATACAGTAATCCGCAAGTGAAGCATCGGAATCTATAACTAGTGTCACAGGAATGGTTCAAAGCATAGTCAGTAAGAATAATCAGTCTTCTTGTACTTAAGTCATCATCGTGCATTTTATATTTAATTCTGATGCAATTTCTGTATTTCATCATTAAGAAGAAGGTCCAAGGGATACAGTAAACCTGGAGTGAAGCATCGGAATCTATAACTAGTGTCACTGGAATGGTTCAAATCATAGACAGTAAGAAGAGTCAGACTTCTTTTTCTTAAGTCGGCATTGTGCCCTTAGTATTTAATTCCGATGCAATTTCAGTGTTTCATCGTCAATAAGAAGGTCCAAGGGATACAGTAAACCTGGACTGAAGCATCGGAGTCTATAATTATTGGCACAGGAATGGATCAAATCATAGACACTAAGAAGAGTCAGTCATCTTGTACTTAATTCGGCATTGTGCCTTTTGTATTTAATTCCGATGCCATATCTGTGTTCCATCGTTAATAAGAAGGTCAGAGGGATACAGTAAACCTGAAGTGAAACATCGGAATCCATAACTAGTGTCACAGGAATGGTTCAAAGCATAGTCAATAAGAAGAGTCAGTCTTCTTGTACTTAAGTCGGACTGTGCCTTTTGTATTTAATTCCGATGCAATTTCTGTGTTTCATCGTCAATAAGAAGGTCCAAGGGATACAGTAACCCTGGAGTGAAACATCGGAATCTATAACTAGTGTCACACGGACGGTTCAGAGCATAGACAGTAAAATGAGTCAGTATTCTTGTACTTAATTCAGCATTGTGTTTTTGTATTTATTTCCGATGCAATTTCTGTGTTTCATCGTCACTAAGAAGGTCAGAGGGATGCAGTTATCCTGAAGTTAAACATCGTAATCTTTTACTAGTGTCACATAAATGGTTCAAAACATAGTCAGTAAGAAGAGTCAGTCATCTTGTCCTTAAGTCGGCATTGTGCCTTTTGTATTAAATTCCGATGCAATTTCTGTGTTTCATCGGCAATAAGGTCAGAGGGATACAGTAAACCTGAGGTGAAGCATCGGAATCCAAAACTAGTGTCACAGTAATGGTTCAAAACATAGGCAGTAATAAAAGTCAGTCTTCTTGTACTTATGTCGGAATTGTGCCTTTTCTATTTATTTCCGATGCAATTTCTGTGTTTCATCGTCAATAAGACGGTCAGAGGGATACAGTACACCTGAAGTGAAGCATCGGAATCTATAACTTGTGTCACAGGAATGGTTCAAAACATAGACAGTTGGAACAGTCAGACTTCTTGTACTTAAGTTGGCATTGTGCCTTTCGTATTTAATTCCGATACAATTTCTGTGTTTAACCCACAATAAGAAGGTCAGAGGGATACAGTAAATATGAAGTGAAGCATCGGAATCCATAAGTAGTGTCACAGGAATGTTTCAAACATAGACAGTAAGAAGAGTCAGTCTTCTTGTACTTAAGTCGGCATTTTGCCTTTTGTATTTAATTCCGATGCAATATCTGTGTTTCATCGTCAATAAGAAGGTCAGAGGGATACAGTAAAACTGAAGTGAAGCATCGGAATCCATAACTAGTGCCACAGGAATGGTTCAAATTATAGTCAGTAAGAAGAGTCAGTCTTCTTGTCCTTAAGTCGGCATTGTGCCTCTTGTTTTTAATTCCGATGCATTTTGTGTGTTTCATCGTCAATAAGAAGGTCCAAGGGATACAGTAAACCTGGAGTGAAGCATCGGAATCTATAACTAGTGTCACAGTAATGGTTCAAAACATAGACAGTAAGAAGAGTCAGACGTCTTGTACTTAAGTCGGCATTGTGCCTTTTGTATTTAATTCCGATGCAATTTCTGTGTTTCATCGTCAATAAGAAGGTCAGAGGGATACAGTAAACCTGAAGTGAAGCATCGGAATCCAAATCTAGTGTCACAGGAATGGTTCAAAACATAGACAGAAGGAAGAGTCAGTCTTCTTGTACTTAAGTCGGCATTGTGCCTTTTCTGTTTAATTTCAATGCAATTTCTGTGTTTCATCGTCAATAAGAAGGTCCAAGGTATACAGTAAACCTGGAGTGAAGCATCGGAATCTATAACTAGTGTCACAGGAATGGTTCAAAACATAGACAATAAGAAGAGTCTGTCTTCTTGTACTTAAGTCGACATTGTGCCTTTTCTATTTAATTCCGATGCAATTTCTGTTTTTCGTCGCCAATAAGAGGGTCAGAGGGATACAATAATCCTGAAGTGAAGCATCGGAATCTATAACTAGTGTCACAGGAATGGTTCAAAACATAGTCAGTAAGAACAGTCAGTCTTCTTGTCCTTATGTCGGCATTGTGCATTTGGTATTTAATTCCGATGCAATTTCTGTGTTTCATCGTCAATAAGAAGGTCCAAGGTATACAGTAAACCTGAAGTGAAGCATCGGAATCTATAACTAGTGTCACAGGAATGGTTCATAACATAGTCAGTAACAAGAGGCAGTCTTCTTGTACTTAAGTCGGCGTTGTGCCTTTTCTATTTAATTCCGATGCAATTTCTGTGTTTCATCGTCAATAAGAAGGTCCAAGGGATACAGTAAACTTGAGGTGAAGCATCGGAATCTATAACTAGTGTCACAGGAATGGTTCAAAACATAGTCAGTAAGAAGAGTCAGTCTTCTTGTACTTAAGTCGTCATTGTACGTTTTCTATCTAATTCCGATGCAATTTCTGTGTTTCATCGTCAATAACAAGGTCCAAGGGATACAGTAAACGTCGAGTGAAGCATCGGTGTGTGTGTGTGTGGGTTGAGGTTTTCGGGCGCTAAACAGCGTGGTCATCAGCGCCCAAACGCATAGAAACAGGAACACATGCGGAGAAGAGACGAAGACGGACAGCGAACAAGGAGAACGGCTAAAAGACACAGACCTGACGCAGTTACAAATCCTCACATACAGAGGCAAAACAAGAGGAGAAGAAACGCACTAAAAAGGAAAGGAAACACAAGGAAAAGAGAACAGAAATTGAAGGGAAACAAGTAGGTAATCGTGACTGGCGGACCTCTTACCTAAAACTTGGGTGAACCAGTCACCCAGCAGCACATTAAAATCCTCTCCCTAAAATCCGAGGCAACAAATTGGACAGGACACAAAACCGTAAGACCTTAACCACAGTCGTTGCGTCGTCTTGCAAAATAGAGGGCAAATCCGGTGGCAAGGAAACCACCGCCCTCTGGTCAGAGAATAAAGGACAGTCAAGTAAAATGTGGCGCACAGTTATCTGGACGCCACAAGCACTACAGATTGGGGGGTCCTCCCGCCGGAGTAAAAAACCGTGCGTTAAGGGACTGTGCCCGATGCGGAGGCGGGTGAGGAGAACCTCATCCCGCCTGCATGACTGGTAGGACGTACGCCATGGCCGCGTGGTGGCCTTGACCAGTCGCAGCTTATTTTCACTAACTGCCAGCCACTCCTCTTCCCATTGACGCATAACACGAGAACGCAAAAGGGAGGTAACAGCATGGAGGGGAACGGCACATTCAACAACGTGAGGGAGGGAACATGCATCTTTGGCAGCCACATCCGCCAGTTCGTTTCCCCTAATAGCCACGTGCCCCGGCACCCAGCAGAAAGAAACCTCCTTCCCCTGCCGTTGCAGGTGGAGTAGGGCATCATGGATGTTCTGGACGACCGTATCCGCTGGGTACAAGTGTTGCATAGTCTGAAGGGCACTCAGAGAGTCAGAACAGATGAGAAACTTAAGACTGGGAACACATCTCATCTGCTCCAATGTCCGCAAGATCGCAAACAATTCGGCATCAAAGATGGTAAACGCTGCAGGAAGCCGTAATTTGATGACTCGATCAGGGAAAACCACAGCACAACCTACAGAGTCCCCCTGTTTAGAGCCATCCGTAAATACTGGTACATGGTCAGGATGCTGGTTTAAAATATCGTAAAATAAGGAGGTAAAAACAAACGCCTCTGGTACTCTGACAAGTCTAAAAGGACGCTGGGCCTCTGGAGCAACCAGGGAGGCAGGCGGGTAAAACCCTGGAATTGGGGTGCCACACGCTCCACACCAAGGGACTCAAGCAAATGCTTGGCACGAATCCCAAATGGTCTCGTTGCCCTTGGACGACTGGAAAAGAGACGTTCCATAGGGGGTCGGGCAACAGTAGGGTATGCAGGGGAGGGAGGACAGGCAAGGAATTGACACACTCGTCGCACCATGAGGAGTTTCCGCCGGATGGCGAGCGGCGGTTCCCCTGCCTCAGCACACAGGCTGGGGATGGGACTGGTACGGAAGGCACCAGTGGCCAGCCTGATACCCTCATGGTGTACTGCGTCAAGAATCTTCAGATACGAAGGCCTCGCTGACCCATACACAGTGCATCCATAGTCAAGACGCGACCGGACGAAAGCCCTATAAAACTGCAGCAGACGCGCCCGATCTGCTCCCCAGGACCGATGGCTCAAACACTTCAAAATATTCAGCGCCTTCAGGGCCCGCACCTTGAGGTCTTTAAGGTGCGGCAACCACGACAACTTGGAATCAAAAGTGAGGCCCAGGAACCTCACAGTGTCTCTAAAAGGAAGAATGGTGCCCCTCAGACGCAATTCAGGGGAGGTAAAAGCACGTCGAGAACGATTAAAAATGAACACACACACATTTGTCTGCAGAAAAGGTAAAACCCGTCTTCGCAGTCCATGCCTCTAATCGCTTTATCGTAAGCTGCAGCTGCCGACTAGCAGTGACAAGACTGGAGGAAGAACAGAAAACAGCAAAATCGTCCACAAACAAGGAGCACTGGGCAGGACACCGGATTGTGGACGTGATACTGTTAATGGCGACGGCAAAGAGGGTGACACTTAAAACGCTTCCCTGAGGAACACCATTCTCCTGTACGTACAAATCAGATAGCACATTACCAACCCGATATCGAAAGACGCGGCGGGAAAGAAAGGACCGAATGAAGATGGGGAGATGGCCACGAAAGCCCCACTGATGGAGTTGATTGAGGATAAGGCGGCGCCAAGTAGTGTCATACGCCTTATTAATGTCAAAGAATACACCTAGACAATGCTGGTTACGTAAGAAGGCCTGCTGGATGACCGCCTCAAGCAGGGTCAAGTTGTCTATAGTTGAACGACATCTCCGAAAGCCACACTGAGAGTGGCTAAGGAGCTGCCTGGTCTCGAGCAGCCAAACCAGGCGACGGTTGACCATGCGTTCCAATGTCTTCCCGACACAGCTCGTCAAAGCAATACTCCGATAACTACTGGGATGCATTCGGTCCTTTCCCGGTTTGAGGAGGGGAACCAAAATCGCCTCCCTCCACGAGTCAGGGAACGTGCCGGATGACCATATCATATTAAAACAGTTCAGGAGTACTTCCTTGGATGGCAGCAACAAGTGCTGCAGCATGCTGTACAGGATTTGATCAGCACCTGGTGCAGTATCATGAGCCACAGACAGCGCCGAATCCAGTTCCCACATTGTGAAGGGGCAGTTGTAGGGTTCAGAATTCGGAGACCGGAAGTCCAAGTGATCCCTCTCGATAGCAGTGCGGTAGCGGCAGAAATCTGGATCACAGTTAATAGTGGCAGTAGATTCGGCAAAATACGTGGCCAGTGTCTGGGCAATGTCTCTCGGCGCCGTGAGTAGACTACCCTGATGCAGCAATGCCGTGACAGGTAGTTGGCTGCGTTTCCCGGAGATCCTCCTGATGGCTTCCCACACTTTTGTTGAACTAGTGGAGCGGGAGATGGAGTTCAGGAACGATTGCCATGACCGTCGTTTGCTCTCTTTAATCACTCGCCGCGCCTTGGCCCTTGCCACCCGAAAGGCCGCAAGATTGTCAGCTGAGGGACGGCACTTGAAGCGGCGCAGAGCTGCACGGCGGGCTCGGATGGCTGAGCGGCACTCAGTGGTCCACCAAGGGACAAGGCGCCTCTTGGGATGACTTGAGGACCGTGGGATCGACAATTCAGCAGCATGGGAGATCACGGCTGTAACATGGTCGACCCATTCGTGGACGCTGGCACGGTGTTCCAAAACAGCTAAATCGCTGAAAAGTGTCCAGTCAGCTCTGCAGAGGTTCCACCTGGACGGCACTGGTAATGCCACAGTCTCATCTAGGAGGCGAATCCAAATGGGGAAGTGGTCACTAGAATGGAGGTCAGCGGCAACCTCCCACAGAGCAGAATCCGCGAGTGCTGGAGAGCAAAAGGAAAGGTCAATAGCTGACGACGACCCAGAAGCAGTACAGAAATGAGTGGGAGCACCAGAGTTGAGGATGCACAGTTCTTCGGATGCCATGAGGCTTTCCAGAATGCGACCCCTGGGGCAAGTAGTCGTAGAGCCCCATAAGACATTATGAGCATTGAAGTCCCCCAGAAGGAGAAATGGGCGGGGGAGTTGGGTAATAAGGTCTGTGAGAGCCTCAGAGTCTATGGCGTCCTGAGGCGGTAAGTAAACGGAACAGATTGTGAGCCTCTGCCCCACAAGAAGGTCAACTGCAACCGCTTGCAAGTCCGTAACGAGAGGGAGCTCAGATGAGTGGTGCATGTCATGGACAAAAACCGCAACACCACCCTTTGCCCTTTCCCCCATCAGATCATCTTTTCGATACACGGTATAGCCCCGTAAAGAAGGAGCATCAGTGGCCCGGAAATGTGTCTCTTGGAGACATAAGCACAAGGGGTGCTCACGTACAAGGAGTTGTAATTCGGCCACATGCGTCCTGAACCCATTCAGGTTCCACTGTAATATGGGAGCCAGTGATCAGGGTGGCTGAATTTTCACCCTGCCCCTGTGCTTTGGAGGAGAGCCCGTACTGGCCGGAGATTTATTCCTGGGGCGAGAAGATCGCCCCCGGTCGACATCAATGTCCATCAGCTCCGATGGCGACCCAAGGGAGATGTCAGATAGTACGATGGCATCATCATCGGACTGACCGTGACTAGTCTCCTCAGGTGGCAAAACCTTCACCTTTGGCGTCTTCGTCTTGGGGGGCTTAGAATGCAGAACCTTGTCAACAGTTGGAGCTTTACTCGCCTGGGCAGAAGGTGCCATATGGGGAGGTGCAGGAAGTACCCCAATGTCAGCAACCACGGCCTTGTCCGATGTTGTGGGGAGAGCTGCAGGTTGCAAAACAACCGCAGCAGCAAAAGTGCACTGGCAAATGCAGGTATTAGTGCTGACACTAGCAACCTCCGTTTGTGTAGCAACAGTGGCCAACTGTACCGGTTTCTGCAGAGTGGAAGCGAAAGATGTTGTAAACACAGGAGGCTGCATGGCCTTAAAGAGCTTCTTGGCCTCACCATAGGGGATGCGCTTAGATGTTTTGATCTCCTGTATCTTCCGTTCCTCGAGATAGATGGGGCAGACCCGGCTCCAGACAGGGTGACTCCCAGAGCAATTCACGCACTTCACAGGCGATGAACAATCGGCTCCTTCATGGGCAGGCTGACCACATTTACCACAAGTGGCTATCCCATTGCACCCCAACGTAGTATGCCCAAAGCGCTGACATTTAAAACAGCGCATTGGGTTGGGGAAATATGGCCGTACTGGCAAACGTAAGAAACCCGCTTTAACATGCTCTGGGAGTCTCGGGCGATTGAACGTGAGAATAAACGAGTCGGATTTGACTAGGTCCCCATCGACTCGTTTCATAATATGCTGCACGTCGACAATACCTTCGTCAGCCCACTCAGATTTCAACTCGTCCTTGGGGATATCCACCAAGTCCCTACATGTCACAACACCCTTACTATAGTTCAAAGTGGAGTGGAGCTCGATCTCGATAGCGTACTCTCCGAGACAGGTTGCTTTCCTAAGAGAAGTGACTTGACGGGAACTAGAAGTTTCAACTAACAGAGTCCCATTGCGCAGACGCTTCACAGATTTCAGTGTTCCTGCAATTCCCTCAAGACCCTTGTGGATGTAAAAGGGAGAAACTCTCTCAAAGCTACCTTCCTTCCGTTTGACAATCAAAAACACATTCTGGATATCAGCATGTGCTCTGTTACGACAGTCTGATAAATCTCCAGTAACACCAGGCGCTGGAGGACTCGCAGCACGAAGTCGCTTTTTCGATTGGGTGTGTTTTCCTACCAGTGGCCCACCCAATCCACTGGTAGGGGGAAACGTAGAGGTCGAAGGGTCCATTGTAGTCCCACGAGCAGCTAGGGAACTAAAGGTCCGCTCAGACAGAGCCCCGCGTGCCTGAGTAAGCCTTATACAACTGGGGTGCGGCAGGTGCCCCAGAGGTTGCCCGCTTACGACTGTTCCACCCCAACAGCCATGCATCTTATAGGCGCGCAGCACACCATAAGATTGAGGGGTTTTTATAGAGGTTTACCTTCCTCGCAATCCAGGCGGTCAAGCCAAGATTACCATTCCCCGCAGCATACAACATTCCACCGCTGCGCCATGCGGTGGTCGCTGAAGCATGTCCTGGGTTTACGGTGACAGGAGACTGGCGGCGCTGACCAGTCCCCAGCTCAGGACCCCGGGGTCGCCAAGCCCGTACTCAGCAAATGAATGCTGAGCCCCTGGGGGGTGAAGCATCGGAATCTATAAGTGGTGTCAATGGAATGGTTCATAACTTAGAGAGTAAGAAGAGTCAGTCTTCTTGTACTTAAGTCGGCATTGTGCCTTTTGTATTTAATTCCGATGCAATTTCTGTGTTTCATCGTCAATAAGAAGGTCCAAGGGATACAGTAAACCTGGAGTGAAGCATCGGAATCTATAACTAGTGTCACAGGAATGGTTCAAAACATAGACAGTAAGAAGAGTCAGTCACCTTATACTTAATTCTGCATTGTGCCTTTTGTATTTAATTCCGATGCAATTTGTGTGTTTCATCCTCAATAAGAAGGTACAAGGGATACAGTAAACCTGAAGTGAAGCATCGGAATTTGTAACTAGTGTCACAGGAATGGTTCAAAGCATAGTCAGTAAGAAGAGTCAGTCTTCTTGTACTTAAGTCGGCATTGTGCCATTTGTATTTAATTCCGATGCAATTTCTGTGTTTTATCGTCAATACGAAGGACCAAGGGATACAGTAAACCTGCAGTGAAGCATCGGAATCTATAACTAGTGTCACAGGGATGGTTCAAAATATAGACAGTAAGAAAAGTCAGTCTTCTAGTACATCAGTCGGCATTGTGCCTTTTGTATTTAATTCCGATGCAATCTCTGTGTTTCATCGTCAATAAGAAGGTCAGAGGGATACAGTAATCCTGAAGTGAAGCATCGGAACCTATAACTAGTGTCACAGGAATGGTTCAAAACATAGTCAGTAAGAATAATCAGTCTTCTTGTACTTAAGTCATCATTGTGCATTTTATATTTAATTCTGATGCAATTTCTGTGTTTCATCATTATTAAGAAGGTCCAAGGGATACAGTAAACCTGCAGTGAAGCATCGGAATCTATAACTAGTGTCACAGGAATGGTTCAAATCATAGACAGTAAGAAGAGTCAGACTTCTTCTCCTTAAGTCGGCATTGTGCCCTTAGTATTTAATTCCGATGCAATTTCAGTGTTTCATCGTCAATAAGAAGGTCAGAGGGATACAGTAATCCAGAAGTGAAGCATCGAATCTACAACTAGTGTCACAGGAATGGTTCAAAGCATAGTCAGTAAGAATAATCAGTCTTCTTGTACTTAAGTCATCATTGTGCATTTTATATTTAATTCTGATGCAATTTCTGTATTTCATCATTAATAAGAAGGTCCCAGGGATACAGTAAACCTGGAGTGAAGCATCGGAACCTATAACTAGTGTCACAGGAATGGTTCAAATCATAGACAGTAAGCAGAGTCAGACTTCTTTTCCTTAAGTCGGCATTGTGCCCTTTGTATTTAATTCCGATGCAATTTCTGTGTTTTATCGTCAATAAGAAGGTCAGAGGGATACAGTAATCCTGAAGTGAAGCGTCGGAATCTATAACTAGTGTCACAGGAATGGTTCAAAGCATAGTCAGTAAGAAGAGTCAGTCTTCTTGTACTTAAGTCGGATTGTGCCTTTTGTATTTAATTCCGATGCAATTTCTGTGTATCATCGTCAATAAGAAGGTCAGAGGGATACAGTAAACCTGGAGTGAAGCATCGGAATCTATAACAAGTGTCACAGGGACGGTTCAGAGCATAGATAGTAAAATGAGTCGGTATTCTTGTACTTAATTCAGCATTGTGTTTTTGTATTTATTTCCGATGCAATTTCTGTGTTTCATCGTCACTAAGAAGGTCAGAGGGATGCAGATATCCTGAATTTAAGCATCGGAATCTATTACTAGTGTCACAGGAATGGTTCAAAACATAGTCAGTAAGAAGAGTCAGTCATCTTGTCCTCAAGTCGGCATTGTGCCTTTTGTATTTAATTCCGATGCAATTTCTGTGTTTCATCGGCAATAAGGTCAGAGGGATACAGTAAACCTGAGGTGAAGCATCGGAATCCAAAACTAGTGTCACAGGAATGGTTCAAATCATAGACAGTAGGAAGAGTCAGTCTTCTTGTTCTTAAGTCGGCATTGTGCCTTTTGTATTTAATTCCGATGATATTTCTGTGTTTCATCGTCAATACGAATGGTCCAAGGTATACAGTAAACCTGAAGTGAAGCATCGGAATCTATAACTAGTGTCACAGGAATAGTTCAAAACTTAGACAGTAAGAAGTGTCAGTCTTCTTGTACTTACGTCGACATTGTGCATTTTCTATTTAACTCCGATGCAATTTCTGTGTTTCATCGTCAAAAAGATGGTCAGAGGGATACAATAAACCTGAAGTGAAGCATAGGAATCTATAACTAGTGTCACAGGAATGGTTCAAATCATAGACAGTAAGAAGAGTCAGTCTTCTTGTACTTAAGTCGACATTGTGCCTTTTCTATTTAACTCCGATGCAATTTCTGTGTCTCATCGTCAATAAGAAGGTCCAAGGGATACAGTAAACCTGAAGTGAAGCATCGGAATCAATAACTAGAGACACAGGAATGGTTCAAAACATAATCAGTAACAAGAGTCAGTCTTCTTTTACTTAAGTCTTCATTGTGCCTTTTCAATCTAATTCCGATGCAATTTTTGTGTTTCATCGTAAATGAGAAGGTCCAAGGGATACAGTAAACCTGGACTGTAGCATCGGAATCTATAACTAGTGTCACAGGAATGGTTCAAAACATAGACAGTAAGAAGTGTCAGTCTTCTTGTACTTAAGTCGACATTGTGCATTTTCAATTTAACTCCGATGCAATTTCTGTGTTTCATCGTCAATAAGATGGTCAGAGGGATACAATAAACCTGAAGTGAAGCATCGGAATCTATAACTAGTGTCACAGGAATGGTTCAAATCATAGACAGTAAGAAGAGTCATTCTCCTTGTACTTAAGCCGACATTGTGGCTTTTCTATTTAACTCCGATGCAATTTCTGCGTTTCATCGTCAATAAGAAGGTCCAAGGGATACAGTAAACCTGAAGTGAAGTATCGGAATCAACAACTAGAGACACAGGAATGGTTCAAAACATAATCAGTAAGAAGAGTCAGTCTTCTTTTACTTAAGCCTTCATTGTGCCTTTTCTATCTAATTCCGATGCAATTTTTGTGTTTCATCGTCAATAAGAAGGTCCAAGGTATACAGTAAAGCTGGAGTGAAGCAACGGAATCTATAACTAGTGACAATGGAATGGTTCAAAACATAGACAGTAAGAGGAGTCAGTCTTCTTGTACTTAAGTCGGCATTGTGCCTTTTGTATTTAATTCCGATGCAATGTCTGTGTTTCATCGTCAATAAGAATGTCCAAGGTGTACAGTAAACCAGAAGTGAAGCATCGGAATCTAGAACTAGTGACACAGGAATGGTTCATACATAGACAGTTGGAAGAGTCAGTCTTCTTGTATTTAAGTCGGCACTTCGCCTTTTGTATTTAATTCCGATGCAATTTCTGTCTTTCATCGTCAATAAGAAGGTCCAAGGTATACAGTAAACCTGAAGTGAAGCATCGGAATCTATAACTAGTATCACAGGAATGGTTCAAATCATAGAAAGTAAGAAGAGTCAGTCTACTTGTACTTAAGTCGGCATTGTGCATTTTCTATTTAATTCCGATGCAATTTCTGTGTTTCATCGACAATAAGAGGATCCAAGGGAAACAGTAAACCTGAAGTGAAGCATCGGAATCTATAACTAGTATCACAGGAATGCTTCAAAACATAGACAGTAGGAAGAGTCAGTCTTCTTGTACTTAAGTCGGCATTGTACCTTTTGTATTAATTTCCGATGCAATTTCTGTGTTTCATCGTCAATAAGAATCACCAAGGGAT
This sequence comes from Schistocerca piceifrons, assembly GCF_021461385.2. Taxonomy (NCBI): domain Eukaryota; kingdom Metazoa; phylum Arthropoda; class Insecta; order Orthoptera; family Acrididae; genus Schistocerca; species Schistocerca piceifrons. Next base: position 306,469 of record NW_025727487.1, on the reverse strand, counting down.
ACAGTAAACCTGGAGTGAAGCATCGGAATCTATAACTAGTGTCCCTGGGATGGTTCAAAACATAGACAGTAAGAAGAGTCAGACTTTTTGTACATAAGTCGGCATTGTGCCTTTTGTATTTAATTCCGATGCAATTTCTCTGTTTCATCGTAAATACGAAGGTCAGAGGGATGCAGTAATCCTGAAGTGAAGCATCGGAATCTATACCTAGTGTCACAGGATTGGTTCAAAACAGAGTCAGTAAGAACAGTCAGTCTTCTTGTCCCTAAGCCGGCATTGTGCCTTTTGTATTTCATTCCGATGCAATTTCTGTGTTTCATCGTCAATAAGAAGGTCAGAGTGATACGGTAAACCTGAAGTGAAGCATCGGAATCTATAACTAGTGTCACTGGAATGGTTCAAAATATAGACGGTAAGAAGAGTTAGTCTTCTTGTACTTAAGTCGGCATTGTGAATTTTGTAAATAATTCCGATGCAATTTCTGTGATTCATCGTCAATAAGAAGGACCAAGGGATACGGAAAAACCTGAAGTAAAGCATCGGACTCTATAACTAGTGTCACAGAAATGGTTCAAAACATAGACAGTAAGAAGAGTCAGACGTCTTGTACTTAAGTCGGCATTGTGCCTTTTGTATTTACTTCCGATGCAATTTAGTGTTTCATCGTCAATAAGAAGGTCCAAGGGATACAGTAAACCTGAAGTGAAGCATCGGACTCTATAACTAGTGTCACAGAAATGGTTCAAACATAGACAGTGGAAGAGTCAATCTTCTTGTACTTTAGTCGGCATTGTGCTTTTGTATTTAATTCAGATGCAATTTCTGTGTTTCATCGTCAATAAGAATGTCCAAGGGAAACAGTAAACCTGAAGTGGAGCATCGGAATCCAAAACTAGTGTCACAGGAATGGTTCAAATCAAAGACAGTAGGAAGAGTCAGTCTTCTTGTACTTAAGTCGGCCTTGTGCCTTTTGTATTTAATTCCGATGCAATTTCTGTGTTTCATCGTAAATACGAAATGTCCAAGGTATACAGTAAACCTGAAGTGAAGCATCGGAATCTATAACTAGTGTCACAGGGATGGCTCAAACCATAGTCAGTAAGAAGAGTCAATCCTCTTGTACTTAAGTTGGCATTGTGCCTTTTCTATTTAATTCCGATGCAGTTTCTGTGTTTCATCGTCAATAAGAAGGTCCAAGGGATACAGTAAACCTGGAGTGTAGCATCGGAATCTATAACTAGTGTCACAGGAATGGTTCAAAACATAGACAGTAAGAAGAGTCAGTCTTCTTGTACATAAGTCGACATTGTGCCTTTTCTATTTAATTCCGATGCAATTTCTGTGTTTCATCGTCAATTAGAAGGTCAGAGGGATACAATAAACCTGAAGTGGAGCATCGGAATCTGTAACTAGTGTCACAGGAATGGTTCAAAACATAGTCAGTAAGAACAGTCAGTCTTCTTGACCTTAAGTCGGCATTGTGCCTTTTGTATTTAATTCCTATGCAATTTCTGTGTTTCATCGTCAATAAGAAGGTCCAAGGGATACAGTAAACCTGGAGTGTAGCAACGGAATCTATAACTAGTGTCACAGGAATGGTTCAAAACATAGACAGTGAGAAGAGTCAGTCTTCTTGTACTTAAGTCGCCATGTGCCTTTTCTATTTAATTCCGAGGCAATTTCTGTGTTTCATCGTCAATAAGAAGGTCAGAGGGATGCAGTAAACCAGAAGTGAAGCTTCGGAATCCAAAACTAGTGTCACAGGAATGGTTCAAAACGTAGACAGTAGAAGAGTCAGTCTTATTGTACTTAAGTCGCCATTGTGCCTTTTGTATTTAATTCCGATATAATTTCTGTGTTTCATCGTCAATAAGAAGGTCCGAGGTATACAGTAAACCTGAAGTGAAGCATCGGAATCTATAACTAGTGTCACAGGAATGGTTCAAACATCCTCAGTAAGAAGAGTCAGTCTTCTTTTACTTAAGTCGGCATGGTGCTTTTCTACTTAATTCCGATGCAATTTCTGTGTTTCATCGTCAATAAGAAGGTCCAAGAAATACAGTAAACCTGGAGTGAGGCATCGGAATCTATAACTAGTGTCACAGGAATGGTTCAAAACATAGACAATAAGAAGAGTCAGTCTTCTTGTACTTAAGTTGGCATTGTGCCTTATCTATTTAATTCCGATGCAATGTCTGTGTTTCATCGTCAAGAAAAAGGTCAGAGGGATACAATAAACCTGAAGTGAAGAATCGGAATCTATAACTAGTGACACAGGAATGGTTCATTGCATAGTCAGTAAGAAGAGTCAGTCTTCTTGTCCTGAAGTCGGCATTGTGCCTTTTGTATTGAATTCCGATGCAATTACTGTGTTTCATCGTCAATAAGAAGGTCCAAGGGAACCTGGAGTGAAGCATCGGAATCTATATCTAGTGTTACAGGAATGGTACAAAACATAGACAGTAAAAAGAGTCAGTCTTCTTGTACTTAGGTCGGCATTGTGCATTTTGTATTTAATTCTGATGCAATATCTGTGTTTCATCGTCAATAAGATGGTCCAAAGGATACAGTAAACATGAAGTGAAGCATCGGAATCCATAACTAGTGTCACAGGAATGGTTCAAAACATAGTCAGTAGGAAGAGTCGGTCTTCATGTACTTAAGTCGACATTGTGCCTTTTGTATTTAATTCCGATGCAATTTCTGTGTTTCATCGTCAATAAGAAGGTCAGAGGGAGATAGTAAACCTGAAGTGAAGCATCGCAATCTATAACTAGTATCACAGGAATGTTTCAAAACGTAGTCAGTAAGAAGAGTCAATCTTCTTGTACTTAAGTCGGCATTGTGTCTTTTCTATTTCATTCCGATCGAATTGCTGTGTTTCATCGTCAATGACAAGGTCAGAGGGATACAATAAACCTGAACTGAAGCATCGGAATCTATAACTAGTGTCACAGGAATGGTTCAAAACATAGTCAGTAAGAACAGTCAGTCTTCTTTTCCATAAGTCGGCATTTTGCCTTTTGTATTTAATTCCGATGCAATTTCTGTGTTTCATCGTCAATAAGAAGGTCCAAGGGATGCAGTAAACCTGGAGTGTAGCATCGGAATCTATAACTAGTGTCACAGGAATGGTTCAAAACAAAGACAGTAAGAAGACTCAGTCTTCGTGTACTTAAGGCTGCATTTTGCCTTTTGTATTTAATTCCGATCCAATTTCTGTGTTTCATCGTCAATAAGAAGGTCCAAGGGATACAGTAAACCCGAAGTGAAGCATCGGAGACTATAACTAGTGTCACAGGAATGGTTCAAAACATAGTCAGTAAGAACAGTCAGTCTTCTTCTCTTTAAGTCGGCATTGTGCCTTTTGTATTTAATTCCGATGCAATTTCTGTGTTTCATCGTCAATAAGAACATCCAAGGGATACAGTAAACCTGGTGTGAAGCATCGGAATCTATAACTAGTGTCAATGGAATGGTTCAAAACATAGACAGTAAGAGGAGTCAATCTTCTTGTACTTAAGTCGCCATGTGCATTTTCTATTTAATTCCGAGGCAATTTCTGTGTTTCATCGTCAATAAGAAGGTCAGAGGGATACAGTAAACCAGAAGTGAAGCTTCGGAATCCAAAACTAGTGTCACAGGAATGGTTCAAAACATAGACAGTAGAAGAGTCAGTCTTATTGTACTTAAGTCGCCTTTGTGCCGTTTGTATTTAATTCCGATATAATTTCTGTGTTTCATCGTCAATAAGAAGGTCCAAGGTATACAGTAAACCTGAAGTGAAGCATCGGAATCTATAACTAGTGTCACAGGAATGGTTCAACCATCCTCAGTAAGAAGAGTCAGTCTTCTTTTACTTATGTCGGCATGGTGCTTTTCTATTTAATTCCGATGCAATTTCTGTGTTTCATCGTCATTAAGAAGGTCCAAGGGATACAGTAAACCTGGAGTGAGGCATCGGAATCCATAACTAGTGTCACAGGAATGGTTCAAAACATCGACAGTAAGAAGAGTCAGTCTTCTTGTACTTAAGTTGGCATTGTGCCTTATCTATTTAATTCCGATGCAATTTCTGTGTTTCATCGTCAATAAGAAGGTCAGAGGGATACAGTAAACCAGAAGTGAAGCTTCGGAATCCAAAACTAGTGTCACAGGAATGGTTCAAAACATAGACAGTAGAAGAGTCAGTCATATTGTACTTAAGTCGGCATTGTGCCTTTTGTATTTAATTCCGATGCAATTTCTGTGTTTCATCGTAAATACGAAATGTCCAAGGTATACAGTAAACCTGAAGTGAAGCATCGGAATCTATAACTAGTGTCACAGGGATGGCTCAAAACATAGTCAGTAAGAAGAGTCAATCCTCTTGTACTTAAGTCGGCATTGTGCCTTTTCTATTTAATTCCGATGCAATTTCTGTGTTTCATCGTCAATAAGAAGGTCCAAGGGATACAGTAAACCTGGAGTGAAGCATCGGAATCTATAACTAGTGTCACAGGAATGGTTCAAAACATAGACAGTAAGAAGAGTCGGTCTTCTTGTACATAAGTCGACATTGTGCCTTTTCTATTTAATTCCGATGCAATTTCTGTGTATCATCGTCAATTAGAAGGTCAGAGGGATACAATAAACCTGAAGTGAAGCTTCGGAATCCAAAACTAGTGTCACAGGAATGGTTCAAAACATAGACAGTAGAAGAGTCAGTCTTATTGTACTTCAGTCGCCATTGTGTCTTTTGATTTTAATTCCGATATAATTTCTGTGTTTCATCGTCAATAAGAAAGTCCAAGGTATACAGTACACCTGAAGTGAAGCATCGGAATCTATAACTAGTGTCAAGGGAATGGTTCAAACATCCTCAGTAAGAAGAGTCAGTTTTCTTTTACTTAAGTCGGCATGGTGCTTTTCTATTTAATTCCGGTGCAATTTCTGTGTTTCATCGTCAATAAGAAGGTCCAAGGGATACAGTAAACCTGGAGTGAGGCATCGGAATCTATAACTAGTGTCACAGGAATGGTTCAAAACATAGACAATAAGAAGAGTCAGTCTTCTTGTACTTAAGTTGGCATTGTGCCTTATCTATTTAATTCCGATGCAATTTCTGTGTTTCATCGTCAAGAAAAAGGTCAAAGGGATACAATAAACCTGAAGTGAAGCATCGGAATCTATAACTAGTGACACAGGAATGGTTCATTGCATAGTCAGTAAGAAGAGTCAGTCTTCTTGTCCTGAGGTCGGCATTGTGCCTTTTGTATTGAATTCCGATGCAATTACTGTGTTTCATCGTCAATAAGAAGGTCCAAGGGAACCTGGAGTCAAGCATCGGAATCTATATCTAGTGTTACAGGAATGGTACAAATCATAGACAGTAAAAAGAGTCAGTCTTCTTGTACTTAGGTCGGCATTGTGCATTTTGTATTTAATTCCGATGCAATATCTGTGTTTCATCGTCAATAAGATGGTCCAAAGGATACAGTAAACATGAAGTGAAGCATCGGAATCCATAACTAGTGTCACAGGAATGGTTCAAAACATAGTCAGTAGGAAGAGTCGGTCTTCATGTACTTAAGTCGACATTGTGCCTTTTGTATTTAATTCCGATGCAATTTCTGTGTTTCATCGTCAATAAGAAGGTCAGAGGGATACAGTAAACCTGAAGTGAAGCATCGCAATCTATAACTAGTATCACAGGAATGTTTCAAAACATAGTCAGTAAGAAGAGTCAATCTTCTTGTACTTAAGTCGGCATTGTGTCTTTTCTATTTAATTCCGATCCAATTGCTGTGTTTCATCGTCAATGACAAGGTCAGAGGGATACAATAAACCTGAACTGAAGCATCGGAATCTATAACTAGTGTCACAGGAATGGTTCAAAACATAGACAGTAAGAAGACTCAGTCTTCGTGTACTTAAGGCGGCATTTTGCCTTTTGTATTTAATTCCGAACCAATTTCTGTGTTTCATCGTCCATAAGAAGGTCCAAGGGATACAGTAAACCCGAAGTGAAGCATCGGAGTCTATAACTAGTGTCACAGGAATGGTTCAAAACATAGTCAGTATGAACAGTCAGTCTTCTTCTCTTTAAGTCGGCATTGTGCCTTTTGTATTTAATTCCGATGCAACTTCTGTGTTTCATCGTCAATAAGAACGTCCAAGGGATACAGTAAACCAGAAGTGAAGCTTCGGAATCCAAAACTAGTGTCACAGGAATGGTTCAAAACATAGACAGTAGAAGAGTCAGTCTTATTGTACTTAAGTCGCCTTTGTGCCTTTTGTATTTAATTCCGATATAATTTCTGTGTTTCATCGTCAATAAGAAGGTCCAAGGTATACAGTAAACCTTAAGTGAAGCATCGGAATCTATAAGTAGTGTCACAGGAATGGTTCAAACATGCTCAGTAAGAAGAGTCAGTCTTCTTTTACTTAAGTCGGCATGGAGCTTTTCTATTTAATTCCGATGCAATTT
>NW_025727486.1:0-65083 GCF_021461385.2 Schistocerca piceifrons | reverse complement strand
TCCAAGGGATACAGTAAACCTCAAGTGAAGCATCGGAATCTATAACTAGTGTTACAGGAATGGTTCAAGTCATAGGAAGTAAGACGAGTCAGTCTCTTGTACTTAAGTCGACATTGAGCAATTTCTATTTAATTCCGATGCAATTTCTGTGTTTCATCGTCAATAAGAAGGTCAGAGGGATACAGTAAACCTGAAGGGAAGCATCGCAATCTATAACTAGTCTCACAGGAATGGTTCAAAACATAGTCAGTAAACGGAGTCAGTCTTCTTGTACTTAAGTCGGCATTGTGCCTTTTGTATTAATTCCGAGGCAATTTCTGTGTTTCATCGTCTATAAGAAGGTCCAAGGGATACAGTAAACCTGAGGTGAAGCATCGGAATCTATAACTAGTGTCACAGGAATGGTTCAAAACATAGACAGTAAGAAGAGTCAGTCTTCTTGTCCTTAAGTCGGCATTGTGCCTTTTCTATTTAATTCCGATGCAATTTCTGTGTTTCATCGTCAATAACAAGGTCCAAGGGATTCAGTAAACCTGCAGTGTAGCATCGGAATCTATAACTAGTGTCACTGGAATGGTTCAAAACATAGACAGTAAGAAGAGGCAGTCTTCTTGTACTTAAGACGGCATTGTGACTTTTCTATTTAATTCCGATGCAATTTCTGTGTTTCATCGTCAATAACAAGGTCCAAGGGATACAGTAAACCTGAAGTGAAGCATCGTAATCTATAACTAGTGACACAGGAATGGTTCAAAACATAGACATTAGGAAGAGTCAGCCTTCTTGTACTTACGTCGGCACTGTGCCTTTTGTATTTAATTCCGATGCAATTTCTGTGTTTCATTGCAAATAAGACGGTCCAAGGTATACAGTAAACCTGAAGTGAAGCATCGGAATCTATAACTAGTGTCACAGGAATGGTTCAAAACAATGTAAGTAAGAAGAGTCAGTCTTCTTATCCCTAAGTCTGCATTGTGCCTCTTGTATGTAATTCCGATGCAATTTCTGTGTTTCATCGTCAATAAGAAGGTCCATGGGATATAGTAACCCTGGAGTGTAGCATCGGAATCTATAACTAGTGTCACAGGATTGGTTCAAATCATAGACAGTAAGAAGTGTCAGTCTTCGTGTACTTAAGTCGGAATTTTGCCTTTTCTATTTAATTCCGATGCAATTTCTGTGTTTCATCGTCAATAAGAAGGTCCAAAGGATACAGTAAACCTGAGGTGAAGCATCGGAATCTATAACTAGTGTCACAGGAATGCTTCAAAACAATGTAAGTAAGAAGAGTCAGTCTTCTTATCCTTAAGTCTGCATTGTGCCTCTTGTATGTAATTCCGATGCAATTTCTGTGTTTCATCGTCAATAAGAAGGGTCCATGGGATATAGTAAGCCTGGAGTGTAGCATCGGAATCTATAACTAGTGTCACAGGATTGGTTCAAATCATAGACAGTAAGAAGTGTCAGTCTTCGTGTCCTTAAGTCGGCATTGTGCCTTTTCTATTTAATTCCGATGCAATTTCTGTGTTTCATCGTCAATAACAAGGTCCAAGGGATTCAGTAAACCTGCAGTGTAGCATCGGAATCTATAACTAGTGTCACTGGAATGGTTCAAAACATAGACAGTAGGAAGAGTCAGTCTTCTTGTACTTAAGTCGGCATTGTGCAATTTGTATTTAATTCCGATGCAATTTCTGTGTTTCATCGTCAATAAGAAGGTCAGAGGGATACAGTAAACCTGAAGTGAAGCATTGGAATCTATAGCTAGTGTCACAGGAATGGTTCAAAACATAGTCAGTAAGAAGAGGCAGTCTTCTTGTACTTAAGACGGCATTGTGACTTTTCTATTTAATTCCGATGCAATTTCTGTGTTACGTCGTCAATAACAAGGTCCAAGGGATACAGTAAACCTCAAGTGAAGCATCGGAATCTATAACTAGTGTCACAGGAATGGTTCAAGACGTAGGAAGTAAGACGAGTCAGTCTTCTAGTACTTTGCTTTTTCTATTTAATTCCGATGCAATTTCTGTGTTTCATCGTCAATAAGAAGGTCCAAGGGATACAGTAAACATCAAGTGAAGCATCGGAATCTATAACTAGTGTCACAGGAATGGTTCAGAACATAGACAGTAAGATGAGTCAGTATTTTTGTACTTAAGTCGGCATTGTGCCTTTTGTATTTAATTCCGATGCAATTTCTGTGTTTCATCGTCAATAAGAAGGTCGAAGGGATACAGTAAACCTCAAGTGAAGCATCGGAATCTATAACTAGTGTCACAGGAACGGTTCGAACATAGTGCGTAGGAAGAGTTGGTCTTCATGTACTTAAGTCGGCATTGTGCCTTTTGTACTTAATTCCGATGCAATTTCTGTGTTTCATCGTCAATAAGAAGGTCCAAGGGATACAGTAAACCTCAAGTGAAGCATCGTAATCTATAACTAGTGACACAGGAATGGTTCAAAACATAGACATTAGGAAAGTCAGTCTTCTTGTACTTAAGTCGGCACTGTGCCTTTTGTATTTAATTCCATTGCAATTTCTGTGTTTCATTGCAAATACGACGGTCCAAGGGATACAGTAAACCTGAAGTGAAGCATCGGAATCTATAAGTAGTGTCACAGGAATGGTTAAAACAAAGTAAGTAAGAAGAGTCAGTCTTCTTATCCTTAAGTCTGCTTTGTGCCTCTTGTATGTAATTCCGATGCAATTTCTGTGTTTCATCGTCAATAAGATGGTCCATGGGATATAGAAAGCCTGGAGTGTAGCATCGGAATCTATAACTAGTGTCACAGGAATGGTTCAAATCATAGACAGTAAGAAGTGTCAGTCTTCGTGTACTTAAGTCGGAATTTTGCCTTTTCTATTTTATTCCGATGCAATTTCTGTGTTTCATCGTCAATAAGAAGGTCCAAGGGATACAGTAAACCTCAAGTGAAGCATCGGAATCTATAACTAGTGTCACAGGAATGGTTCAAATCATAGAGAGTAACAAGTGTCAGTCCACGTGTACTTAAGTCTGAATTTTGCCTTTTATATTTAATTCCGATGCAATTTCTGTGTTTCATCGTCAATAACAAGGTCCAAGGGATACAGTAAACATGAGGTGAAGCATCGGAATCTATAACTAGTGTCACAGGAATGGTTCAAAGCATAGACTGTAAGAAGAGTCAGTCTTCTTGAACTTAAGTCGGCATTGTGCCTTTTCTATTTAATTCCGATGCAATTTCAGTGTTACGTCGTTAACAACACGGTCCAAGGGATACAGTAAACCTGAAAGGAAGCATCGCAATCTTTAACTAGTCTCACAGGAATGGTTCAAAACATAGTCAGTAAAAGGAGACAGTCTCCTTGTACTTAAGTCGGCATTGTGCCTTTTGTATTTAATTCCGAAGCAATTTCTGTGTTTCATCGTCAATAAGAATGTCCAAGGGATACAGTAAACCTGAAGTGAAGCATCGGAATCTATAACTAGTGTCACAGGAATGGGTCAAAACATAGACAGTAGGAAGTGTCAGTCTTCTTGTACTTAAGTCGGCATTGTGCCTTTTCTATTTAATTCCGATGCACTTTCTGTGTTTCATCGTCAATGAGAAGGTCCAAGGGATACAGTAAACCTCAAGTGAAGCATCGGAATCTATAACTAGTGTCACAGGAATGGTTCAAAACATAGTCAGTAGGAAGAGTCGGTCTTCATGTACTTAAGTCGGAATTTTGCCTATTCTATTTAAATCCGATGCAATTTCTGTGTTGCATCGTCAATAAGAAGGTCCAAGGGATACAGTAAACCTGAGGTGAAGCATCGTAATCTATAACTAGTGTCACAGGAATGGTTCAAAACATAGACAATAAGAAGAGTCAGTCTTCTTGTACTTAAGTCGGTATTGTGCCTTTTCTATTTAATTCCGATGCAATTTCTGTGTTTCATCGTCAATAACAAGGTCCAAGGGATACAGTAAACCTGGAGTGTAGCATCGAAATCTTTAACTAGTGTCACTGGAATGGTTCAAAACATAGACAGTAAGAAGATCAGTCTTCTAGTCCTTAAGTCGGCATTGTGCAATTTGTATTTCATTCCGATGCAATTTCTGTGTTTCATCGTCAATAAGACGGTCAGAGGGAAACAGTAAACCAGAAGTGAAGCATCGGAATCTATAGCTAGTGTCACAGGAATGGTTCAGAACATAGACAGTAAGATGAGTCAGTATTCTTGTACTTAAGTCGGCATTGTGCCTTTTGTATTTAATTCCGATGCAATTTCTGTGTTTCATCGTGAATAAGAAGGTCCAAGGGATACAGTAAACCTCAAGTGAAGCATCGGAATCTATAACTAGTGTCACATAAACGGTTCAAACATAGTCCGTAGGAAGAGTTGGTCTTCATGTACTTAAGTCGGCATTGTGCCTTTTGTATTTAATTCCGATGCAATTTCTGTGTTTCATCGTCAATAAGAATGTCCAAGGGATACAGTAAACCTCAAGTGAAGCATCGTAATCTATAACTAGTGACACAGGAATGGTTCAAAACATAGACATTAGGAAGAGTCAGTATTCTTGTACTTAAGTCGGCACTGTGCCTTTTGTATTTAATTCCATTGCAATTTCTGTGTTTCATTGCAAATACGACGGTCCAAGGGATACAGTAAACCTGAAGTGAAGCATCGGAATCTATAACTAGCGTCACAGGAATGGTTAAAACAAAGTAAGTAAGAAGAGTCAGTCTTCTTATCCTTAAGTCTGCATTGTGCCTCTTGTATGTAATTCCGATGCAATTTCTGTGTTTCATCGTCAATAAGATGGTCCATGGGATATAGTAAGCCTGGAGTGTAGCATCGGAATATATAACTAGTGTCACAGGAATGATTCAAATCATAGACAGTAAGAAGTGTCAGTCTTCGTGTACTTAAGTCGGAATTTTGCCTTTTCTATTTTATTCCGATGCAATTTCTGTGTTTCATCGTCAATAAGAAGGTCCAAGGGATACAGTAAACCTCAAGTGAAGCATCGGAATCTATAACTAGTGTCACAGGAATGGTTCAAATCATAGACAGTAAGAAGTGTCAGTCTTCGTGTACTTAAGTCTGAATTGTGCCTGTTATATTTAATTCCGATGCAATTTCTGTGTTTCATCGTCAATAACAAGGTCCAAGGGATACAGTAAACCTGAGGTGAAGCTTCGGAATCTATAACTAGTGTCACAGGAATGGTTCAAAACATAGACAGTAAGAAGAGTCAGTCTTCTTGTACTTAAGTCGGCATTGTGCCTTTTGTATTTAATTCCGATGCAATTTCTGTTGCTTCATCGTCAATAACAAGGTCCAAGGGATACAGTAAACCTGGAGTGTAGCATCGGAATCTATAACTAGTGTCACTGGAATGTTCAAAATATAGACAGTAAGAAGAGTCAGTCTTCTTGTACTTAAGTCGGCATTGTGCAATATGTATTTAATTCCGATGCAATTTATGTGTTTCATCGTCAAAACGCAGGTCAGAGGGGTACAGTAAAGCTGAAGTGAAGCATCGGAATCTATAAGTAGTGTCACAGGAATGGTTCAAAGCATAGTCGGTAAGAGGAGTCAGTCTTTTTGTACTTAAGTCGGCAGTGTGCCTATTGTGTTAATCCGATGCGAGTTCTGTATTTCATCGTCAATAAGAAGGTCCAAGGGATACAGTAAACCTGAAGTGAAGCATCGGAATCTATAACTAGTGTCACAGGAATGGTTCAGAACATAGACAGTAAGATGAGTCAGGCTTCTTGTACTTAAATCGGCATTGTGCCTTTTGTATTTAATTCCGATGCACTTTCTGTGTTTCATCGTCAATAAGAAGGTCAAGGGATACAGTAAACCTCAAGTGAAGCATCGGAATCTATAACTAGTGTCACAGGAATGGTTCAAAACATAGTCAGTAGGAAGAGTCGGTTCTTCATGTACTTACGTCGGCATTGTGACTTTTGTATTTAATTCCGATGCAATTTCTGTGCTTCATCGTCAATAAGAATGTCCAAGGGATAGAGTAAACCTGGAGTGAAGCGTCGGAATCTATTACTAGTGTCACAGGAATGGTTCAGAACATAGACAGTAAGATGAGGCAGTCTTCTTGTACTTAAGTCGGACTTGTGCCTTTTGCGTTTAATTCCGATGCAATTTTCTGTGTTTCATCGTCAATACGAAGGTCCAAGGGATACAGTAAACCTCAAATGAAGCATCGGAATCTATAACTAGTGTCACAGGAATGGATCAAAACAAAGTAAGTAAGAAGAGTCAGTCTTATTATCATTAAGTCTGCATTGTGCCTCTTGTATTTAATTCCGATGCAATATCTGTGTTTCATCGTCGATAAGAAGGTCCATGGGATATAGTAAGCCTGGAGTGTAGCATCGGAATCTAGAACTAGTGTCACAGGAATGGTTCAAATCATAGACAGTAAGAAGTGTCAGTCTTCGTGTACTTAAGTCGGAATTTTGCCTATTCTATTTAAATCCGATGCAATTTCTGTGTTGCATCGTCAATAAGAAGGTCCAAGGGATACAGTAAACCTGAGGTGAAGCATCGTAATCTATAACTAGTGTCACAGGAATGGTTCAAAACATAGACAATAAGAAGAGTCAGTCTTCTTGTACTTAAGTCGTTATTGTGCCTTTTCTATTTAATTCCGATGCAATTTCTGTGTTTCATCGTCAATACAAGGTCCAAGGGATACAGTAAACCTGGAGTGTAGCATCGGAATCTTTAACTAGTGTCACTGGAATGGTTCAAAACATAGACAGTAAGAAGATCAGTCTTCTAGTACTTAAGTCGGCATTGTGCAATTTGTATTTAATTCCGATGCAATTTCTGTGTTTCATCGTCAATAAGACGGTCAGAGGGATACAGTAAACCAGAAGTGAAGCATCGGAATCTATAGCTAGTGTCACAGGAATGGTTCAAAGCATAGTCAGTAAGAAGAGTCAGTCTTCTTGTACTTAAGTCGGCATTGTGACTTTTGTATTAATTCCGATGCAGTTTCTCTATTGCGTCGTCAATAACAAGGTCCAAGGGATACAGTATACCTCAAGTGAAGCATCGGAATCTATAACTAGTGTCACAGGAATGGTTCAAGACATAGGAAGTAAGACGAGTCAGTCTTCTTGTACTTAAGTCGACATTGTGCCTTTTCTATTTAATTCCGATGTAATTACTGTGTTTCATCGTCAATAAGAAGGTCCAAGGGATACAGTAAACCTCAAGTGAAGCATCGGAATCTAATACTAGTGTCACAGAATGGTTCAAAACATAGTCAGTAGGAAGAGTCGGTCTTCATGTACTTATGTCGGCATTGTGCCTTTTGTATTTAATTCCGATGCAATTTCTGTGCTTTATCGTCAATAAGAAGGTCCAAGGGATACAGTAAATCTGGAGTGAAGTGTCGGAATCTATAACTGGTGTCACAGGAATAGTTCAGATCATAGACAGAAAGATGAGGCAGTCTTCTTGTACTTAAGTCGGCATTGTGCCTTTTGCATTTAAATCCGATGCAATTTCTGTATTTCACCGTCAATAAGAAGGTCCAAGGGATACAGTAAACCTCAAATGAAGCATCGGAATCTATAACTAGTGTCACAGGAATGGTTCAAATCATAGTCAGTAGGAAGTGTCGGTCTTCATGTACTTATGTCGGCAATGGGCCTTTTGTATTTAATTCCGATGCAATTTCAGTGTTTCATCGTCAACAGGAAGGTCCAAGGGAAACAGTAGACCTGGTGTGAAGAGTCGGAATTTATAACTAGTGTCACAGGAATGGTTAAAACATAGACAGTAAGAAGAGTCAGTCTTCCTTGTACTTAAATCGGCATTGTGCCTTTGGTATTAAATTCCGATGCATTTTCTGTGTTTCATCGTCAATAAGAAGTTCCAAGGGATACAGTAAAACCTGAAGTGAAGCATCGTAATCCATAACTAGTGACACAGGATTGGTTCAAAACATAGACATTAGGAAGAGTCAGTCTTCTTGTACTTAAGTCGGCACTGTGCCTTTTGTAATTAATTCCGATGCAATTTCTGTGTTTCATTGCAAATAAGACGGTCCAAGGGATACAGTAAACCTGAAGTGAAACATCGGAATCTATAACTAGTGTCACAGGAATGGTTCAAAACAAAGTAAGTAAGAAGAGTCAGTCTTCTTATCCTTAAGTCTGCATTGTGCCTCTTGTATTTAATTCCGATGCAATTTCTGTGTTTCATCGTCAATAAAAAGGTCCATGGGGTATAGTAAGCCTTGAGTGTAGCATCGGAATCTATAACTAGTGTCACAGGAATGGTTCAAATCATAGACAGTAAGAAGTGTCAGTCTTCGTGTACTTAAGTCGGAATTTTGCCTTTTCTATTTAATTCCGATGCAATTTCTGTGTTTCATTGTCAATAAGAAGGTCCAAGGGATACAGTAAACCTGAGGTGAAGCATCGTAATCTGTAACTAGTGTCACAGGAATGGTTCAAAACATAGACAGTAAGAAGAGTCAGTCTTCTTGTACATAAGTCGGTATTGTGCATTTTCTATTTAATTCCGATGCAATTTCTGTGTTTCATCGTCAATAACAAGGTCCAAGGGATACAGTAAACCTGGAGTGTAGCATCGGAATCTTTAACTAGTGTCCCTGGAATGGTTCAAAACATAGACAGTAAGAAGATCAGTCTTGTTGTACTTAAGTCGGCATTGTGCAATTTGTATTTAATTCCGATGCAATTTCTGTGTTTCATCGTCAATAAGAAGGTCAGAGGGATACAGTAAACCTGAAGTGAAGCATCGGAATCTATAGTTAGTGTCACAGGAATGGTTCAAAACATAGTCAGTAAGAAGAGTCAGTCTTCTTGTACTTAAGTCGGCATTGTGACTTTTGTATTTAATTCCGATGCAATTTCTCTGTTACGTCGTCAATAACAAGGTCCAAGGGATACAGTAAACCTCAAGTGAAGCATCGGAATCTATAACTAGTGTCACAGGAATGGTTCAAGACATAGGGAGTAAGACGAGTCAGTCTTCTTGTACTGAAGTCGACATAGTGCCTTTTTCGAAGCAATTTCTGTGTTTCATCGTCAATAAGAGGGTCAGAGGGATACAGTAAACCTGAAGTGAAGCATCGGATTCCAAAACTTAGGTCACAGGAATGGTTCAAAACATTGACAGTAGGAAGAGTCAGTCTTCTTGTACTTAAGCCGGCATTGTGCCTTTTGTATTTAATTCCGATGCAATTTCTGTGTTTCATCGTCAATGAGAAGGTCCAAGGTATACAGTAAACCTGAAGTGAAGCATCGGAATCTATAGCTAGTGTCACAGGAATGGTTCAAAACATAGTCAGTAAGAAGTGTCAGTCTTCTTGAACTTAAGTCGGCATTGTGACTTTTCTATTTAATTCCGATGCAATTTCAGTGTTACGTCGTTAATAACAAGGTCCAAGGGATACAGTAAACCTGAAGGGAAGCATCGCAATCTTTAAGTAGTCTCACAGGAATGGTTCAAAACATAGTCAGTAAAAGGAGACAGTCTCCTTGTACTTAAGTCGGCATTGTGCCTTTTGTATTTAATTCCGAAGCTATTTCTGTGTTTCATCGTCAATAAGAATGTCCAAGGGATACAGTAAACCTGAAGTGAAGCATCGGAATCTATATCTAGTGTCACAGGAATGGGTCAAAACATAGACAGTAGGAAGTGTCAGTCTTCTTGTACTTAAGTCGGCATTGTGCCTTTTCTATTTAATTCCGATGCAATTTCTGTGTTTCATCGTCAAAAAGTAGGTCAGAGGGGTACAGTAAAGCTGAAGTGAAGCATCGGAATCTATAAGTAGTGTCACAGGAATGGTTCAAAGCATAGTCAGTAAGAGGAGTCAGTCTTTTTGTACTTAAGTCGGCAGTGTGCCTATTGTGTTAATTCCGATGCGATTTCTGTATTTCATCGTCAATAAGAAGGTCCAAGGGATACAGAAAACCTGAAGTGAAGCATCGGAATCTATAACTAGTGTCACAGGAATGGTTCAGAACATAGACAGTAAGATGAGTCAGGCTTCTTGTACTTAAGTCGGCATTGTGCCTTTTGTATTTAATTCCGATGCACTTTCTGTGTTTCATCGTCATTGAGAAGGTCCAAGGGATACAGTAAACCTTAAGTGAAGCATCGGAATCTATAACTAGTGTCACAGGAATGGTTCAAAAAATAGTCAGTAGGAAGAGTCGGTCTTCATGTACTTAAGTCGGAATTTTGAATATTCTATTTAAATCCGATGCAATTTCTGTGTTGCATCGTCAATAAGAAGGTCCAAGGGATACAGTAAAACTGAGGTGAAGCATCGTAATCTATAACTAGTGTCACAGGAATGGTTCAAAACATAGACAATAAGAAGAGTCAGTCTTCTTGTACTTAAGTCGGTATTGTGCCTTTTCTATTTAATTCCGATGCAATTTCTGTGTTTCATCGTCAATAACAAGGTCCAAGGGATACAGTAAACCTGGAGTGTAGCATCGAAATCTTTAACTAGTGTCACTGGAATGGTTCAAAACATAGACAGTAAGAAGATCAGTCTTCTAGTACTTAAGTCGGCATTGTGCAATTTGTATTTCATTCCGATGCAATTTCTGTGTTTCATCGTCAATAAGACGGTCAGAGGGAAACAGTAAACCAGAAGTGAAGCATCGGAATCTATAGCTAGTGTCACAGGAATGGTTCAGAACATAGACAGTAAGATGAGTCAGTATTCTTGTACTTAAGTCGGCATTGTGCCTCTTGTATGTAATTCCGATGCAATTTCTGTGTTTCATCGTCAATAAGATGGTCCATGGGATATAGTAAGCCTGGAGTGTAGCATCGGAATCTATAACTAGTGTCACAGGAATGGTTCAAATCATAGACAGTAAGAAGTGTCAGTCTTCGTGTACTTAAGTCGGAATTTTGCCTTTTCTATTTTATTCCGATGCAATTTCTGTGTTTCATCGTCAATAAGAAGGTCCAAGGGATACAGTAAACCTCAAGTGAAGCATGGGAATCTATAACTAGTGTCACAGGAATGGTTCAAATCATAGACAGTAAGAAGTGTCAGTTTTCGTGTACTTAAGTCTGAATTTTGCCTGTTATATTTAATTCCGATGCAATTTCTGTGTTTCATCGTCAATAACAAGGTCCAAGGGATACAGTAAACCTGAGGTGAAGCTTCGGAATCTATAACTAGTGTCACAGGAATGGTTCAAAACATAGACAGTAAGAAGAGTCAGTCTTCTTGTACTTAGTCGGCATTGTGCCTTTTGTATTTAATTCCGATGCAATTTCTGTGCTTCATCGTCAATAACAAGGTCCAAGGGATACAGTAAACCTGGAGTGTAGCATCGGAATCTATAACTAGTGTCACTGGAATGGTTCAAAATATAGACAGTAAGAAGAGTCAGTCTTCTTGTACTTAAGTCGGCATTGTGCAATAAGTATTTAATTCCGATGCAATTTATGTGTTTCATCGTCAAAACGTAGGTCAGAGGGGTACAGTAAAGCTGAAGTGAAGCATCGGAATCTATAAGTAGTGTCACAGGAATGGTTCAAAGCATAGTCGGTAAGAGGAGTCAGTCTTTTTGTATTTAAGTCGGCAGTGTGCCTATTGTGTCAATTCCGATGCGATTTCTGTATTTCATCGTCAATAAGAAGGTCCAAGGGATACAGTAAACCTGAAGTGAAGCATCGGAATCTATAACTAGTGTCACAGGAATGGTTCAGAACATAGACAGTAAGATGAGTCAGGCTTCTTGTACTTAAATCGGCATTGTGCCTTTTGTATTTAATTCCGATGCACTTTCTGTGTTTCATCGTCAATAAGAAGGTCCAAGGGATACAGTAAACCTCAAGTGAAGCATCGGAATCTATAACTAGTGTCACAGGAATGGTTCAAAACATAGTCAGTAGGAAGAGTCGGTCTTCATGTACTTATGTCGGCATTGTGCCTTTTGTATTTAATTCCGATGCAATTTCTGTGCTTCATCGTCAATAAGAATGTCCAAGCGATACAGTAAACCTGGAGTGAAGCGTCGGAATCTATAACTAGTGTCACAGGAATGGTTCAGAACATAGACAGTAAGATGAGGCAGTCTTCTTGTACTTAAGTCGGACTTGTGCCTTTTGCGTTTAATTCCGATGCAATTTCTGTGTTTCATCGTCAATACGAAGGTCCAAGGGATACAGTAAACCTCAAATGAAGCATCGGAATCTATAACTAGTGTCACAGGAATGGATCAAAACAAAGTAAGTAAGAAGAGTCAGTCTTATTATCATTAAGTCTGCATTGTGCCTCTTGTATTTAATTCCGATGCAATATCTGAGTTTCATCGTCGATAAGAAGGTCCATGGGATATAGTAAGCATGGAGTGTAGCATCGGAATCTAGAACTAGTGTCACAGGAATGGTTCAAACCATAGACAGTAAGAAGTGTCAGTCTTCGTGTACTTAAGTCGGAATTTTGCCTATTCTATTTAAATCCGATGCAATTTCTGTGTTGCATCGTCAATAACAAGGTCCAAGGGATACAGTAAACCTGGAGTGTAGCATCGGAATTTTTAACTAGTGTCCCTGGAATGGTTCAAAACATAGACAGTAAGAAGATCAGTCTTCTTGTACTTAAGTCGGAATTGTGACTTTTGTATTTAATTCCGATGCAGTTTCTCTATTACGTCGTCAATAACAAGGTCCAAGGGATACAGTATACCTCAAGTGAAGCATCGGAATCTATAACTAGTGTCACAGGAATGGTTCAAGACATAGGAAGTAAGACGAGTCAGTCTTCTTGTACTTAAGTCGACATTGTGCCTTTTCTATTTAATTCCGATGCAATTACTGTGTTTCATCGTCAATAAGAAGGTCCAAGGGATACAGTAAACCTCAAGTGAAGCATCGGAATCTAATACTAGTGTCACAGGAATGGTTCAAAACATAGTCAGTAGGAAGAGTCGGTCCTCATGTACTTATGTCGGCATTGTGCCATTTGTATTTAATTCCGATGCAATTTCTGTGCTTCATCGTCAATAAGAAGGTCCAAGGGATACAGTAAATCTGGAGTGAAGTGTCGGAATCTATAACTGGTGTCACAGGAATAGTTCAGATCATAGACAGAAAGATGAGGCAGTCTTCTTGTACTTAAGTCGGCATTGTGCCTTTTGCATTTAAATCCGATGCAATTTCTGTATTTCACCGTCAATAAGAAGGTCCAAGGGATACAGTAAACCTCAAATTAAGCATCGGAATCTATAACTAGTGTCACAGGAATGGTTCAAATCATAGTCAGTAGGAAGTGTCGGTCTTCATGTACTTAAGTCGGCAATGGGCCTTTTGTATTTAATTCCGATGCAATTTCTGTGTTTCATCGTCAATAAGAAGGTCAGAGGGATACAGTAAACCTGAAGTGACGCATCGGAATCTATAACTAGTGTCACAGGAATGGGTCAAATCATAGTCGGTAGGAAGTGTAGGTCTTCATGTACGTAAGTCGGCATTGTGCCTTTTGTATTTAATTCCGATGCAATTTATGTGTGTCATCGTCAATAAGAAGGTCAGAGGGATACAGTAAACCTGAAGTGAAGCATCGCAAACTACAACTAGTCTCACAGGAATGGTTCAAAACATAGTCAGTAAAAGGAGTCAGTCTTCTTGTACTTAAGTCGGCATTGTGCCTTTTGTATTTAATTCCGAGGCAATTTCTGTGTTTCATCGTCAATAAGAAGGTCCAAGGGATACAGTAAACCTCAAGTGAAGCATCGGAATCTATAACTAGTGTCACTGGAATGGTTCAAATCATAGTCAGTAGGAAGTATCGGTCTTCATGTACTTAAGTCGGCATTGTGCCTTTTGTATTTAATTCCGATGTAATTTCTGTGTTTCATCGTAAAGAAGAAGGTCAGAGGGATACAGTAAACCTGAAGGGAAGCATCGCAATCTATAACTAGTCTCACAAAAATGGTTCAAATCGTAGTCAGTAAGAAGAGTCAGTCTTCTTGTACTTAAGTCGGCATTATGCCTCTTGTATTTAATTCCGATGCAATTTCTGTGTTTCATCGTCAATAAGAATGTCAGAGGGATACAGTAAACCTGAAGTGACGCATCGGAATCTATAACTAGTGTCACAGGAATGGTTCAAATCATAGTCAAAAGGAAGTGTCGGTCTTCATGTACGTAAGTCGGCATTGTGCCTTTTGTATTTAAATCCGATGCAATTTCTGTGTTTCATCGTCAATAAGAAGGTCAGAGGGATACAGTAAACCTGAAGTGAAGCATCGCATCTATAACTAGTCTCACAGGAATGGTTCAAAACATAGTCAGTAAGAGGAGTCATTCTTCTTGTACTTAAGTCAGCATTGTGCATTTTGTATTTAATTCCGAGGCAATTTCTGTGTTTCATCGTCAATAAGTAGATCCAAGGGATACAGTAAACCTGAAGTGAAGCATCGGAATCCATAACTAGTGTAACAGGAATGGTTCAAAGCATAGACAGTAGGATGAGTCAGTCTTCTTGTACTTAAGTCGGCATTGTGCCTTTTCTATTTAATTCCGATGCAATTTCTGTGTTTCATCGTCAATAAGAAGGTCCAAGGGATACAGCAAAACCTGAAGTGAAGCATCGGAATCTATAACTAGTGTGACAGGAATGGTTCAAAGCATAGTCAGTAAGAGAAGTCAGTCTTTTTGTACTTACGTCGGCAGTGTGCCTATTGTGTTAATTCCCATGCGATTTCTGTATTTCATCGTCAATAAGAAGGTCCAAGGGATACAGAAAACCTGAAGTGAAGCATCGGAATCTATAACTAGTGTGACAGGAATGGTTCAAAGCATAGTCAGTAAGAGGAGTCAGTCTTTTTGTACTTAAGTCGGCAGTGTTCCTATTGTTTTATTTCCTATGCGATTTCTGTATTTCATCGTCAATAAGAAGGTCCAAGTGATACAGTAAACCTGGAGTCAAGCATCGGAATCTATAGCTAGTGTCACAGGAATGGTTCAGAACATAGACAGTAAGATGAGTCAGTCTTCTTGTACTTAAGTCGGCATTGTGCCTTTTGTATTTAATTCCGATGCAATTTCTGTGTTTCATCGTCAATAAGAAGGTCCAAGGGATACAGCAAAACCTGGAGTGAAGCGTCCGAATCTATAACTAGTGTCACAGGAATGGTTCAGAACATAGACAGTAAGATGATTCAGTCTTCTTGTACTTAAGTCGGCATTGTGCATTTTGCATTTAATTCCGATGCAATTTCTGTGTTTCATCGTCAATAAGAAGGTCCAAGGGATACAGTAAACCTCAAGTGATGCATCGGAATCTATAACAAGTGTCACAGGAATGGTTCAAATCAAAGTCAGTAAGAAGAGTCAGTCTTCTTGTACTTAAGTCGGCATTGTGCCTTTTGTATTTAATTCCGATGCAATTTCTGTGTTTCATCGACAATAAGAGGGTCAGAGGGATACAGTTAACCTGAAGGGAAGCATCGCAATCTATAACTAGTCTCACAGGAATGGTTCAAATCATAGTCAGTAAGAAGAGTCAGTCTTCTTGTACTTAAGTCGTCATTGTGCTTTTTGTATTTAATTCCGATGCAATTTCTGTGTTTCATCGTCAATAAGAAGGTCAGAGGGATACAGTAAACCTGAAGTGAAGCATCGGAATCTATAACTAGTCTCACAGGAATGGTTCAAAACATAGTCAATAAAAGGAGTGAGTCTTCTTGTACTTAAGTCGGCATTGTGCCTTTTGTATTTAATTCCGAGGCAATTTCTGTGTTTCATCGTCAATAAGAAGGTCCAAGGGATACAGTAAATCTGAAGTGAAGCATCGGAATCTATAACTAGTGTCACAGGAATGGTTCAAAACATAGACAGTAGGAAGAGTCAGTCTTCTTGTACTTAAGTCGGCATTGTGCCTTTTCTATTTAATTCCGATGCAATTTCTGTGTTTCATCGTCAAAAAGTAGGTCAGAGGGGTACAGTAAAGCTGAAGTGAAGCATCGGAATCTATAACTAGTGTCACAGGAATGGTTCAAAACATAGTCAGTAAGAGGAGTCAGTCTGTTTGTACTTAAGTCGGCAGTGTGCCTATTGTGTTAATTCCGATGCGATTTCTGTATTTCATCGTCAATAAGAAAGTCCAAGGGATACAGTAAACCTGAAGTGAAGCATCGGAATCTATAACTAGTGTCACAGGAATGGTTCAAAACATAGTCAGTAAGACGAGTCAGTCTTTTTGTACTTAAGTCGGCAGTGTTCCTATTGTGTTAATTCCGATGCGATTTCTGTATTTCATCGTCAATGAGAAGGTCCAAGGGATACAGTAAACCTGAAGTGAAGCATCGGAATCTATAACTAGTGTCACAGGAATGGTTCAGAACATAGACAGTAAGATGAGTCTGTCTTCTTGTACTTAAGTCGGCATTGTGCCTTTTGTATTTAATTCCGATGCAATTTCTGTGTTTCATCGTCAATAAGAAGGTCCAAAGGATACAGTAAACCTCAAGTGAAGCATCGGAATCTGTAACTAGTGTCACAGGAATGGTTCAAAACATAGTCAGTAGGAAGATTCGGTCTTCATGTACTTAAGTCGGCATTGTGCCTTTTGTATTTAATTCCGATGCAATTTCTGTGTTTCATCGTCAATAAGAAGGTCAGAGGGATACAGTTATCCTGAACGGAAGCATCGCAATCTATAACTAGTCTCACAGGAATGGTTCAAATCATAGTCAGTAAGAAGAGTCAGTCTTCTTGTACTTAAGTCGGCATTGTGCCTCTTGTAATTAATTCCGATGCAATTTCTGTGTTTCATCGTCAATAAGAAGGTCAGAGGGATACAGTAAACCTGAAGTGAAGCATCGCAATCTATAACTAGTCTCACAGGAATGGTTCAAAACATAGTCAGTAAAAGGAGTCAGTCTTCTTGTACTTAAGTAGGCATTGTGCCTTTTGTATTTAATTCCGAGGCAATTTCTGTGTTTCATCGTCAATACGAAGGTCCAAGGGATACAGTAAACCTCAAGTGAAGCATCGGAATCTTTAACAAGTGTAACAGGAATGATTCAAAACATAGTCAGTTGGAAGAGTCGGCCTTCATGTACTTAAGTCGGCATTGTGCCTTTTGTATTTAATTCCGATGCAATTTCGGTGCTTCATCGTCAATAAGAATGTCCAAGGGATACAGTAAACCTGGAGTGAAGCGTCGGAATCTATAACTAGTGTCCCAGGAATGGTTGAGAACATAGACAGTAAGATGAGTCAGTCTCCTTGTACTTAAGTCGGCATTGTGCCTTTCGCATTTAATTCTATGCAATTTCTGTGTTTCATCGTCAATAAGATGGTCCAAGGGATACAGTAAACATCAAGTGAAGCATCGGAATCTATAACTAGTGTCACAGGAATGGTTCAAATCATAGTCACTAAGAAGTGTCGGTCTTCATGTATTTAAGGCGGCATTGTGCCTTTTGTATTTAATTCCGATGCAATTTCTGTGTTTCATCGTCAATAAGAAGGTCTGAGGGATACAGTTAACCTGAAGGGAAGCATCGCAATCTATAACTAGTCTCACAGGAATGGTTCAAATCATAGTCAGTAAGAAGAGTCAGTCTTCTTGTACTTAAGTCGGCATTGTGCCTCTTGTATTTAATTCCGATGCAATTTCTGTGTTTCATCGTCAATAAGAAGGTCAGAGGGATACAGTAAACCTGATGTGACGCATCGGAATCTGTAACTAGTGTCACAGGAATGGTTCAAATCATAGTCAGTAGGAAGTGTCGGTCTTCATGTACGTAAGTCGGCATTGTGCCTTTTGTATTTAATTCCGATGCAATTTCTGTGTTTCATCGTCAATAAGAAGGTCAGAGGGATACAGTAAACCTGAAGTGAAGCATCGCAATCTATAACTAGTCTCACAGGAATTGTTCAAAACATAGTCAGTAAAAGGAGTCAGTCTTCTTGTACTTAACTCGGCATTATGCCTTTTGTATTTAATTCCGAGGCAATTTCTGTGTTTCATCGTCAATAAGAAGGTCCAAGGGATACAGTAAACCTGAACTGAAGCATCGGAATCTATAACTAGTGTCACAGGAATGGTTCAAAACATAGACAGTAGGAAGAGTCAGTCTTCTTGTACTTAAGTCGGCATTGTGCCTTTTCTATTTAATTCCGATGCAATCTCTGTGTTTCATCGTCAAAAAGTTGGTCAGAGGGGTACAGTAAAGCTGAAGTGAAGCATCGGAATCTATAACTACTGTCACAGGAATGGTTCAAAGCATAGTCAGTAGGAAGTGTCGGTCTTCATGTACTTAAGTCGGCATTGTGACTTTTGTATTTAATTCCGATGCAATTTCTGTGTTTCATTGTCAATAATAAGGTCCAAGGGAAACAGTAAACCTGGAGTGAAGCGTCGGTATCTATAACTAGTGTCACAAGAATGGTTAAAACATAGACAGTAAGGAGAGTCAGTCTTCCTTGTACTTAAAAAGGCATTGTGCCCTTGGTATTAAATTATGATGCAATTTCTGTGTTTCATCGTCAATAAGAAGGTCAAAGGGATAGAGTAAACCTCAAGTGAAGCATCGGAATCTATAACTAGTGTCACAGGAATGGTTCAAATCATAGTCAGTAGGAAGAGTCAGTCTTCTTGTACTTAAGTCGGCATTGTGCTTTTTTGTATTTAATTCCGATGCAATTTCTGTGTTTCATCGTCAATAAGAGGGTCAGAGGGATACAGTTAACCTGAAGGGAAGCATCGCAATCTATAACTAGTCTCACAGGAATGGTTCAAATCATAGTCAGTAAGAAGAGTCAGTCTTCTTGTACTTAAGTCGTCATTGTGCTTTTTGTATTTAATTCCGATGCAATTTCTGTGTTTCATCGTCAATAAGAAGGTCAGAGGGGATACAGTAAACCTGAAGTGAAGCATCGGAATCTATAACTAGTCTCACAGGAATGGTTCAAAACATAGTCAATAAAAGGAGTGAGTCTTCTTGTACTTAAGTCGGCATTGTGCTTTTTGTATTTAATTCCGAGGCAATTTCTGTGTTTCATCGTCACTAAGAAGGTCCAAGGGATACAGTAAACCTGAAGTGAAGCATCGGAATCTATAACTAGTGTCACAGGAATGGTTCATAACATAGACAGTAGGAAGAGTCAGTCTTCTTGTACTTAAGTCGGCATTGTGCCTTTTCTATTTAATTCCGATGCAATTTCTGTGTTTCATCGTCAAAAATTAGGTCAGAGGGGTACAGTAAAGCTGAAGTGAAGCATCGGAATCTATAACTAGTGTCACAGGAATGGTTCAAAACATAGTCAGTAAGAGGAGTCAGTCTGTTTGTACTTAAGTCGGCAGTGTGCCTATTGTGTTAATTCCGATGCGATTTCTGTATTTCATCGGTCAATAAGAAGGTCCAAGGGATACAGTAAACCTGAAGTGAAGCATCGGAATCTATAACTAGTGTCACAGAATGGTTCAAACATAGTCAGTAAGACGAGTCAGTCTTTTTGTACTTAAGTCGGCAGTGTTCCTATTGTGTTAATTCCGATGCGATTCTGTATTTCATCGTCAATGAGAAGGTCCAAGGGATACAGTAAACCTGAAGTGAAGCATCGGAATCTATAACTAGTGTCACAGGAATGGTTCAGAACATAGACAGTAAGATGAGTCTGTCTTCTTGTACTTAAGTCGGCATTGTGCCTTTTGTATTTAATTCCGATGCAATTTCAGTGGTTCATCGTCAATAAGAAGGTCCGAAGGATACAGTAAACCTCAAGTGAAGCATCGGAATCTATAACTAGTGTCACAGGAATGGTTCAAAACATAGTCAGTAGGAAGAATCGGTCTTCATGTACTTAAGTCGGCATTGTGCCTTTTGTATTTAATTCCGATGCAATTTCTGTGTTTCATCGTCAATAAGAAGGTCAGAGGGATACAGTTATCCTGAACGGAAGCATCGCAATCTATAACTAGTCTCACAGGAATGGTTCAAATCATAGTCAGTAAGAAGAGTCAGTCTTCTTGTACTTAAGTCGGCTTGTGCCTCTTGTATTTAATTCCGATGCAATTTCTGTGTTTCATCGTCAATAAGAAGGTCAGGAGGGATACAGTAAACCTGAAGTGAAGCATCGCAATCTATAACTAGTCTCACAGGAATGGTTCAAAACATAGTCAGTAAAAGGAGTCAGTCTTTTTCTACTTAAGTCGGCATTGTGCCTTTTGTATTTAATTCCGAGGCAATTTCTGTGTTTCATCGTCAATACGAACGTCCAAGGGATACAGTAAACCTCAAGTGAAGTATCGGAATCTTTAACAAGTGTAACAGGAATGATTCAAAACATAGTCAGTTGGAAGAGTCGGCCTTCATGTACTTAAGTCGGCATTGTGCCTTTTGTATTTAATTCCGATGCAATTTCGGTGCTTCATCGTCAATAAGAATGTCCAAGGGATACAGTAAACCTGGAGTGAAGCGTCGGAATCTATAACTAGTGTCCCAGGAATGGTTCAGAACATACACAGTAAGATGAGTCAGTCTCCTTGTACTTAAGTCGGCATTGTGCCTTTCGCATTTAATTCTATGCAATTTCTGTGTTTCATCGTCAATAAGATGGTCCAAGGGATACAGTAAACCTCAAGTGAAGCATCGGAATCTATAACTAGTGTCACAGGAATGGTTCAAATCATAGTCACTAAGAAGTGTCGGTCTTCATGTATTTAAGGCGGCATTGTGCCTTTTGTATTTAATTCCGATGCAATTTCTGTGTTTCATCGTCAATAAGAAGGTCTGAGGGATACAGTTAACCTGAAGGGAAGCATCGCAATCTATAACTAGTCTCACAGGAATGGTTCAAATCATAGTCAGTAAGAAGAGTCAGTCTTCTTGTACTTAAGTCGGCATTGTGCCTCTTGTATTTAATTCCGATGCAATTTCTGTGTTTCATCGTCAATAAGAAGGTCAGAGGGATACAGTAAACCTGATGTGACGCATCAGAATCTGTAACTAGTGTCACAGGAATGGTTCAAATCATAGTCAGTAGGAAGTGTCGGTCTTCATGTACGTAAGTCGGCATTGTGCCTTTTGTATTTAATTCCGATGCAATTTCTGTGTTTCATCGTCAATAAGAAGGTCAGAGGGATACAGTAAACCTGAAGTGAAGCATCGCAATCTATAACTAGTCTCACAGGAATTGTTCAAAACATAGTCAGTAAAAGGAGTCAGTCTTCTTGTACTTAACTCGGCATTATGCCTTTTGTATTTAATTCCGAGGCAATTTCTGTGTTTCATCGTCAATAAGAAGGTCCAAGGGATACAGTAAACCTGAACTGAAGCATCGGAATCTATAACTAGTGTCACAGGAATGGTTCAAAACATAGACAGTAGGAAGAGTCAGTCTTCCTGTACTTAAGTCGGCATTGTGCCTTTTCTATTTAATTCCGATGCAATCTCTGTGTTTCATCGTCAAAAAGTTGGTCAGAGGGGTACAGTAAAGCTGAAGTGAAGCATCGGAATCTATAACTACTGTCACAGGAATGGTTCAAAGCATAGTCAGTAGGAAGTGTCGGTCTTCATGTACTTAAGTCGGCATTGTGACTTTTGTATTTAATTCCGATGCAATTTCTGTGTTTCATTGTCAATAATAAGGTCCAAGGGAAACAGTAAACCTGGAGTGAAGCGTCGGTATCTATAACTAGTGTCACAAGAATGGTTAAAACATAGACAGTAAGGAGAGTCAGTCTTCCTTGTACTTAAAAAGGCATTGTGCCCTTGGTATTAAATTCCGATGCTATTTCTGTGTTTCATCGTTAATAAGAAGGTCCAAGGGATACAGTAAACCTCAAGTGAAGGATCGGAAACTATAACAAGTGTCACAGTAACGGTTCAAACATAGTCAGTAGGAAGAGTTGGTCTTCATGTACTTAAGTCGGCATTGTGCCTTTTGCATTTAATTCCGATGCAATTTCAGAATTTCATCGTCAATAAGAAGGTCAAAGGGATAGAGTAAACCTCAAGTGAAGCATCGGAATCTATAACTAGTGTCACAGGAATGGTTCAAATCATAGTCAGTATGAATTGTCGGTCTTCATGTACTTAAGTCGACATTGTGCCTTTTGTATTTAATTCCGATGCAATTTCTGTGTTTCATCGTCAATAACAAGGTCCAAGGGAAACAGTAAACCTGGAGTGAAGCGTCGGAACCTATAACTAGTGTCACAGGAATGGTTAAAACATAGACAGTAAGAAGAGTCAGTCTTCCTTGTACTTAAATCGGCATTGTGCCCTTGGTATTAAATTCCGATGCAATTTCTGTGTTTCATCGTCAATAAGAAGGTCCAAGGGATACGGTAAACCTCAAGTGAAGCATCGGAATCTATAACTGGAGTCACAGTAACGGTTCAAACATAGTCAGTAGGAAGAGATGGTCTTCAAGTACTTAAATAGGCATTGTGACTGATGTATTTAATTCCGATGCAATTTCTGTGTTTCATCGTCAATAAGAAAGTCCAAGGGATACAGTAAACCTGAAGTGAAGCATCGTAATCTATAAATAGTGACACAGGAATGGTTCAAAACATAGACATTAGGAAGTGTCAGTCTTCTTGTACTTATGTCTGCACTGTGCCTTTTGTGTTTAATTCCGATGCAATTTCTGTGTTTCATTGCAAATAAGACGGTCCAAGGGATACAGTAAACCTGAAGTGAAGCATCGGAATCTATAACTAGTGTCACAGAAATGGTACAAAACAAAGTAAGTAAGAAGAGTCAGTCTTCTTATACTTAAGTCTGCATTGTGCCTCTTGTATTTCATTCCGATGCAATATCTGTGTTTCATCGTCAATAAGAAGGTCCAAGTGATACAGTAAACCTGAAGTGAAGCATCGGAATCTATAACTAGTGTCACAGGATTGGTTCAAACATAGACAGTAAGAAGAGTCTGTCTTCTTGTACTTAAGTCGGCATTGTGCCTTTTCTATTTAATTCCGATGCAATTTCTGTGTTTCATCGTCAAAAAGTAGGTCAGACTAGTACAGTAAAGCTGAAGTGAAGCATCGGAATCTATAACTAGTGTCACAGGAATGGTTCAAAACATAGTCAGTAAGAGGAGTCAGTCTTTTTGTACTTAAGTCGGCAGTGTTCCTATTGAGTTAATTCCGATGCGATTTCTGTATTTCATCGTCAATAAGAAGGTCAAAGGGATACAGTAAACCTGAAGTGAAGCATCGGAATCTATAACTAGTGTCACAGGAATGGTTCAGAACATAGACAGTAAGATGAGTCAGTCTTCTTGTACTTAAGTCGGCATTGTGCCTTTTGTATTTAATTCCGATGCAATTTCTGTGTTTCATCGTCAATAAGAAGGTCCAAGGGATACAGTAAACCTCAAGTGAAGCATCGGAATCTATAACTAGTGTCACAGGAATGGTTCAAAACATAGTCAGTAGGAAGAGTCGTTCTTCATGTACTTAAGTCGGCATTGTGCCTTTTGTATTTAATTCCGATGCAATTTCTGTGCTTCATCGTCAATAAGAAGGTCCAAGGGATACAGTAAACCTGGTGTGAAGCGTCGGAATCTATAACTAGTGCCACATGAATGGTTCAGAACATAGACATTAAGATGAGTCAGTCTCCTTGTACTTAAGTCGGCATTGTGCCTTTTGCATTTAATTCCGATGCAATTTCTGTGTTTCATCGTCAATAAGAAGGTCCAAGGGATACAGTAAACCTCAAGTGAAGCATCGGAATCTATAACTAGTGTCACAGGAATGGTTCAAATCATAGTCAGTAGGAAGTGTCGGTCTTCATGTACTTAAGGCGGCATTGTGCCTATTGTATTTAATTCCGATGCAATTTCTGTGTTTCATTGTCAATAAGATAGTCAGAATGATACAGTTAACCTGAAGGGAAGCATCGCAATCTATAACTAGTCTCACAGGAATGGTTCAAGTCATAGTCAGTAAGAAGAGTCAGTCTTCTTGTACGTAAGTCGGCATTGTGCCTCTTGTATTTAATTCCGATGCAATTTCTGTGTTTCATCGTCAATAAGAAGGTCCAAGGGAAACAGTAAACCTGGAGTGAAGCGTCGGAATCTATAACTAGTGTCACAGGAATGGTTAAAACGTAGTCAGTAAGAAGAGTCAGACTTCCTTGTACTAAAATCGGCATTGTGCACTTGGTATTAAATTCCGATGCAATTTCTGTGTTTCATCGACAATAAGAAGGTCCAAGGGATACAGTAAACCTCAAGTGAAGCATCGGAAACTATAATTAGTGTCACAGGAACGGTTCAAACATAGTCAGTAGGAAGAGGTGGTTTTCATGTACTTAAGTCGGCATTGTGCCTTTTGTATTTAATTCCGATGCAATTTCTGTGGTTCATCGTCAATAAGAAGGTGCAAGGGATACAGTAAACCTGAAGTGAAGCATCGTAATCTATAACCAGTGACACAGGAATGGTTCAAAACATAGACATTAGGAAGAGTCAGTCTTCATGTACTTAAGTCTGCACTGTGCCTTTAGTGTTTAATTCCGATGCAATTTCTGTGTTTCATTGCAAATAAGACGGTCCAAGGGATACAGTAAACCTGAAGTGAAGCATCGGAATCTATAACTAGTGTCACAGGAATGGTTCAAAACAAAGTAAGTAAGAAGAGTCAGTCTTCTTATCCTTAAGTCTGCATTATGCCTCTAGTATGTAATTCCGATGCAATTTCTGTGTTTCATCGTCAATAAGAAGGTCCATGGGATATAGTAAGCCTGGAGTGTAGCATCGGAATCTAAAACTAGTGTCACAGGAATGGTTCAAATCATAGACAGTAAGAAGTGTCAGTCTTCGTGTACTTAAGTCGGAATTTTGCCTTTCTATTTAATTCCGATGCAATTTCTGTGTTTCATCGTCAATAAGAAGGTCCAAGGGATACAGTAAACGTGAGGTGAAGCATCGGAATCTATAACTAGTGTCACAGGAATGGTTCAAAACATAGACAGTAAGAAGAGTCAGTGTTCTTGTACTTAAGTCGGCATTGTGCCTTTTCTATTTAATTCCGATGCAATATCTGTGTTTCATCGTCAATAACAAGGTCCAAGGGATACAGTAAACCTGCAGTGTAGCATCGGAATCTATAACTAGTGTCACTGGAATGGTTCAAGTCATAGACAGTAAGAAGAGTCAGTCTTCTTGTACTTAAGTCGGCATTGTGCAATTTGTATTTAATTCCGAAGCAATTTCTGTGTTTCATCGTCAATAAGAAGGTCAGAGGGATACAGTAAACCTGAAGTGAAGCATCGGAATCTATAGCTAGTGTCACAGGAATGGTTCAAAACATAGTCAGTAAGAAGAGTCAGTCTTCTTGTACTTAAGTCGGCATTGTGACTTTTCTATTTAATTCCGATGCAATCTCTGTGTTACGTCGTCAATAACAAGGTCCAAGGGATACAGTAAACCTCAAGTGAAGCATCGGAATCTATAACTAGTGTCACAGGAATGGTTCAAGACATAGGAAGTAAGACGAGGCAGTCTTCTTGTACTTAAGTCGACATTGTGCCTTTTCTATTTAATTCCGATGCAATTTCTGTGTTTCATCGTCAATAAGAAGGTCAGAGGGATACAGTAACCCTGAAGGGAAGCATCGCAATCTATAACTAGTCTCACAGGAATGGTTCAAAGCATAGTCAGTATAAGGAGTCAGTCTTCTTGTACTTAAGTCGGCATTGTGCCTTTTCTATTTAATTCCGATGCAATTTCTGTGTTTCATCGTCAAAAAATTGGTCAGAGGGGTACAGTATAGCTGAAGTGAAGCATCGGAATCTAAAACTAGTGTCACAGGAATGGTTCAAAACATAGCCAGTAAGAGGAGTCAGTCTTTTTGTACTTAAGTCGGCAGTGTGCCTATTGTGTTAATTCCGATGCGATTTCTGTGTTTCATCGTCAATAAGAAGGTCCAAGGGAAACAGTAAACCTGGAGTGAAGCGTCGGAATCTATAACTAGTGTCACAGGAATGGTTAAAACATAGACAGTAAGAAGAGTCAGTCTTCCTTGTACTTAAATCGTTATTGTGCCCTTGGTATTAAATTCCGATGCAATTTCTGTGTTTCATCGTCAATAAAAAGGTCCAAGTGATACAGTAAACCTCAAGTGAAGCATCGGAATCTATAATTAGTGTCACAGGAACGGTTCAAACATAGTCAGTAGGAAGAGTTGGTCTTCATGTACTTAAGTCGTCATTGTGCCTCTTGTATTTAATTCCGATGCAATTTCTGTGTTTCATCGTCAATAAGAACGTCCAAGGGATACAGTAATCCTGAAGTGAAGCATCGTAATCTATAACTAGTGACACAGGAATGGTTCAAAACATAGACATTAGGAAGAGTCAGTCTTCTTGTACTTAAGTCGGCACTGTGCCTTTTGTATTTAATTCCGATGCAATTTCTGTGTTTCATAGCAAATAAGACGGTCCAAGGGATACAGTAAACCTGAAGTGAAGCATCGGAATCTATAACTAGTGTCACTGGAATGGTTCAAAACATAGACAGTAAGAAGAGTCAGTCTTCTTGTACTTAAGTCGGCATTGTGCAATTTGTATTTAATTCCGATGCAATTTCTGTGTTTCATCGTCAATAAGAAGGTCAGAGGGATACAGTAAACCTGAAGTGAAGCATCGGAATCTATAGCTAGTGTCACAGGAATGGCTAAAACATAGTCAGTAAGAAGAGTCAGTCTTTTTGTACTTAAGTCGGCATTGTGACTTTTCTATTTAATTCCGATGCAATTTCTGTGTTACGTCGTCAATAACAAATTCCAAGGGATACTGTAAACCTCAAGTGAAGCATCGGAATCTATAACTAGTGTCACAGGAATTTTTCAAGACATAGGAAGTGAGACGAGTAAGTCTTCTTGTACTTAAGTCGATATTGTGCCATTTCTATTTAATTCCGATGCAATTTCTGTGTTTCATCGTCAATAAGAAGGTCAAAGGTATACAGTACACCTGAAGTGAAGCATCGGAATCTATAGCTAGTGTCACAGGAATGGTTCAAAGCATAGACAGTAAGAAGAGTCAGTCTTCTTGTACTTAAGTCGGCATTGTGCCTTTTCTATTTAATTCCGATGCAATTTCTGTGTTTCATCGTCAAAATGTAGGTCAGAGGGGTACAGTAAAGCTGAAGTGAAGCATCGGAATCTATAACTAGTGTCACAGGAATGGTTCAAAACATAGTCAGTAGGAAGTGTCGGTCTTCATGTAATTAAGTCGGCATTGTGCCTTTTGTATTTAATTCCGATGCAATTTCTGTGTTTCATCGTCAATAAGAAGGTCCAAGGGAAACAGTAAACCTGGAGTGAAGCGTCGGAATCTATAAGTAGTGTCACAGGAATGGTTAAAACTTAGACAGTGAGAAGAGGCAGTCTTCCTTGTACTTAAATCGGCATTGTGCCCTTGGTATTAAATTCCGATGCAATTTCTGTGTTTCATCGTCAATAAGAAGATTCAAGGGATACAGTAAACCTCAAGTGAAGGATCGGAATCTGTAATTAGTGTCACAGGAGCGGTTCAAACATAGTCAGTAGGAAGAGTTGGTCTTCATGTACTTAAGTCGTCATTGTGCCTTTTGTATTTAATTCCGATGCAATTTCTGTGTTTCATCGTCAATAAGAAGGTCCAAGGGATACAGTAAACCTGAAGTGAAGCATCGTAATCTATAACTAGTGACACAGGAATGATTCAAAACATAGACATTAGGAAGAGTCAGTCCTCTTGTACTTAAGTCGGCACTGTGCCTTTTGTATTTAATTCCGATGCAATTTCTGTGTTTCATTGCAAATAAGACGGTCCAAGGGATACAGTAAACCTGAAGTGAAGCATCGGAATCTATAACTTGTGTCACAGGAATGGTTCAAAACAAAGTAAGTAAGAAGAGTCAGTCTTCTTATCCTTAAGTCTGCATTGTGCCTCTTGTATGTAATTCCGATGCAATTTCTGTGTTTCATCGTCAATAACAAGGTCCATGGGATATAGTAAGCCTGGAGTGTAGCATCGGAATCTATAACTAGTGTCACAGGAATGGTTCAAATCATGGACAGTAAGAAGTGTCAGTCTTCGTGTACTTAAGTCGGAATTTTGCCTTTTCTATTTAATTCCGATGCAATTTCTGTGTTTCATCGTCTGTAAGAAGGTCCTAGGGATACAGTAAACCTGAGGTGAAGCATCGTAATCTATAACTAGTGTCACAGGAATGGTTAAAACATAGACAGTAAGAAGAGTCAGTCTTCCTTGTACTTAAATCGGCATTGTGCCCTTGGTATTAAATTCCGATGCAATTTCTGTGTTTCATCGTCAATAACAAGCTCCAAGGGATACAGTAAACCTCAAGTGAAGCATCGGAATCTATAACTAGTGTCACAGGAATGGTTCAAGACATAGGAAGTAAGACGAGTCAGTCTTCCTGTACTTAAGTCGACATTGTGCCATTTCTATTTAATTCCGATGCAATTTCTATGTTTCATCGTCAATAAGAAGGTCAGAGGGATACAGTAAACCTGAAGGGAACCATCGCAATCTATAACTAGTCTCACAGGAATGGTTCAAAGCATAGTCAGTAAAAGGAGTCAGTCTTCTTGTACTTAAGTCGGCATTGTGATTTTTCTATTAATTCCGATGCTATTTCTGTGTTACGTCGTCAATAACAAGGTCCAAGGGATACAGTAAACCTCAAGTGAAGCATCTGAATCTATAACTAGTGTCACAGGAATGGTTCAAGTCATAGGAAGTAAGACGAGTCAGTCTTCTTGTACTTTGCCTTTTCTATTTAATTCCGATGCAATTTCTGTGTTTCATCGTCAATAAGAAGGTCAGAGGGATACAGTGAACCTGAAGGGAAGCATCGCAATCTATAACTAGTCTCACAGGAATGGTTCAAAGCATAGTCAGTAAAAGGAGTCAGTCTTCTTGTACTTAAGTCGCCATTGTGCCTTTTGTATTTAATTCCGAGGCAATTTATATGTTTCATCGTCAATAAGAAGGTCCAAGGGATACAGTAAACCTGAAGTGAAGCATCGGAATCTATAACTAGTGTCACAGGAATGGTTCAAAACATAGACAGTAGGAAGAGTCAGTCTTCTTGTACTTAAGTCGGCATTGTGCCTTTTCTATTTAATTCCGATGCAATTTCTGTGTTTCATCGTCAAAAAGTAGGTCATAGGGGTACAGTAAAGCTGAAGTGAAGCATCGGAATCTATAAGTAGTGTCACAGGAATGGTTCAAAGCATAGTCAGTAAGAGGAGTCAGTCTTTTTGTACTTAAGTCGGCAGTGTGCCTATTGTGTTAATTCCGATGCGATTTCTGTATTTCATCGTCAATAAGAAGGTCCAAGGGATACAGTAAACCTGAAGTGAAGCATCGGAATCTATAACTAGTGTCACAGGAATGGTTCAGAACATAGACAGTAAGATGAGTCACTATTCATGTACTTAAGTCGGCATTGTGCCTTTTGTATTTAATTCCGATGCAATTTCTGTGTTTCACCGTCAATAAGAAGGTCCAAGGGAAACAGTAAACCTGGAGTGAAGCGTAGGAATCTATAACTAGTGTCACAGGAATGGTTAAAACATAGACAGTAAGAAGAGTCAGTCTTCCTTGTACTTAACTCGGCATTGTGCCCTTGGTATTAAATTCCGATGCAATTTCTGTGTATCATCGTCAATAAGAAGGTCCAAGGGATACAGTAAACCTCAAGTGAAGCATCGGAATCTATAATTAGTGTCACAGGAACGGTTCAAACATAGTCTGTAGGAAGAGTTGGTCTTCATGTACTTAAGTCGTCATTGTGCCTTTTGTATTTAATTCCGATGCAATTTCTGTGTTTCATCGTCAATAAGAAGGTCCAAGGGATACAGTAAACCTGAAGTGAAGCATCGTAATCTATAACTAGTGACACAGGAATGGTTCAAAACATAGACATTAGGAAGAGTCAGTCTTCTTGTGCTTAAGTCGGCACTGTGCCTTTTGTATTTAATTCCGATGCAATTTCTGTGTTTCATTGCAAATAAGACGGTCCAAGGGATACAGTAAACCTGAAGTGAAGCATCGGAATCTATAACTAGTGTCACAGGAATGGTTCAAAACAAAGTAAGTAAGAAGAGTCAGTCTTCTTATCCTTAAGTCTGCATTGTGCCTCTTGTATGTAATTCCGATGCAATTTCTGTGTTTCATCGTCAATAAGAAGGTCCATGGGATATAGTAAGCCTGGAGTGTAGCATTGGAATCTATAACTAGTGTCACAGGAATGGTTCAAATCA
Organism: Schistocerca piceifrons; assembly: GCF_021461385.2. Taxonomy (NCBI): domain Eukaryota; kingdom Metazoa; phylum Arthropoda; class Insecta; order Orthoptera; family Acrididae; genus Schistocerca; species Schistocerca piceifrons. Next base: position 34,810 of record NW_025727486.1, on the reverse strand, counting down.
TGGACAGTAAGAAGTGTCAGTCTTCGTGTACATAAGTCGGAATTTTGCCTTTTCTATTTAATTCCGATGCAATTTCTGTGCTTCATCGTCAATAAGAAGGTCCAAGGGATACAGTAATCCTGAGGTGAAGCATCGGAATCTATAACTAGTGTCACAGGAACGGTTAAAACATAGACAGTCAGAAGAGTCAGTCTTCCTTGTACTTAAATCGGCATTGTGCCCTTGGTATTAAATTCCGATGCAAGTTCTGTGTTTCATCGTCAATAACAAGCCCCAAGGGATACAGTAAACCTCAAGTGAAGCATCGGAATCTATAACTAGTGTCACAGGAATGGTTCAAGACATAGGAAGAAAGACGAGTCAGTCTTCTTGTACTTAAGTCGACATTGAGCAATTTCTATTTAATTCGGATGCAATTTCTGTGTTTCATCGTCAATAAGAAGGTCAGAGGGATACAGTAAACCTGAAGGGAAGCATCGCAATCTATAACTAGTCTCACAGGAATGGTTCAAAACATAGTCAGTAAAAGGAGTCAGTCTTCTTGTACTTAAGTCGGCATTGTGCCTTTTGTATTAATTCCGAGGCAATTTCTGTGTTTCATCGTCAATAAGAAGGTCCATGGGATATAGTAAGCCTGGAGTGTAGCATCGGAATCTAAAACTAGTGTCACAGGAATGGTTCAAATCGTAGACAGTAAGAAGTGTCAGTCTTCGTGTACTTAAGTCGGAATTTTGCCTTTTCTATTTAATTCCGATGCAATTTCTGTGTTTCATCGTCAATAAGAAGGTCCAAGGGATATAGTAAACGTGAGGTGAAGCATCGGAATCTATAACTAGTGTCACAGGAATGGTTCAAAACATAGACAGTAAGAAGAGTCAGTGTTCTTGTACTTAAGTCGGCATTGTGCCTTTTCTATTTAATTCCGATGCAATATCTGTGTTTCATCGTCAATAACAAGGTCCAAGGGATACAGTAAACCTGCAGTGTAGCATCGGAATCTATAACTAGTGTCACTGGAATGGTTCAAATCATAGACAGTAAGAAGAGTCAGTCTTCTTGTACTTAAGTCGGCATTGTGCAATTTGTATTTAATTCCGAAGCAATTTCTGTGTTTCATCGTCAATAAGAAGGTCAGAGGGATACAGTAAACCTGAAGTGAAGCATCGGAATCTATAGCTAGTGTCACAGGAATGGTTCAAAACATAGTCAGTAAGAAGAGTCAGTCTTCTTGTACTTAAGTCGGCATTGTGACTTTTCTATTTAATTCCGATGCAATTTCTGTGTTACGTCGTCAATAACAAGGTCCAAGGGATACAGTAAACCTCAAGTGAAGCATCGGAATCTATAACTAGTGTCACAGGAATGGTTCAAGACATAGGAAGTAAGACGAGGCAGTCTTCTTGTACTTAAGTCGACATTGTGCCTTATCTATTTAATTCCGATACAATTTCTGTGTTTCGCCGTCAATAAGAAGGTCCAAGGGATACAGTAAACCTCAAGTGAAGCATCGGAATCTATGACTAGTGTCACAGGAATGGTTCAAACCATAGTCAGTAGTAAGTGTCGGTCTTCATGTAATTGAGTCGTCATTGTGCCTTTTGTATTTAATTCCGATGCAATTTCTTTGTTTCATCGTCAATAAGAAGGTCCAAGGGAAACAGTAAACCTGGAGTGAAGCGTCGGAATCTATAACTAGTGTCACAGGAATGGTTAAAACATAGACAGTAAGAAGAGTCAGTCTTCCTTGTACTTAAATCGTTATTGTGCCCTTGGTATTAAATTCCGATGCAATTTCTGTGTTTCATCGTCAATAAGAAGGTCCAAGTGATACAGTAAACCTCAAGTGAAGCATCGGAATCTATAATTAGTGTCACAGGAACGGTTCAAACATAGTCAGTAGGAAGAGTTGGTCTTCATGTACTTAAGTCGTCATTGTGCCTCTTGTATTTAATTCCGATGCAATTTCTGTGTTTCATCGTCAATAAGAATGTCCAAGGGATACAGTAATCCTGAAGTGAAGCATCGTAATCTATAACTAGTGACACAGGAATGGTTCAAAACATAGACATTAGGAAGAGTCAGTCTTCTTGTACTTAAGTCGGCACTGTGCCTTTTGTATTTAATTCCGATGCAATTTCTGTGTTTCATAGCAAATAAGACGGTCCAAGGGATACAGTAAACCTGAAGTGAAGCATCGGAATCTATAACTAGTGTCACAGGAATGGTTCAAAACAAAGTAAGTAAGAAGAGTCAGTCTTCTTATCCTTAAGTCTGCATTGTGCCTCTTGTATGTAATTCCGATGCAATTTCTGTGTTTCATCGTCAATAAGAAGGTCCATGGGATATAGTAAGCCTGGAGTGTAGCATCGGAATCTATAACTAGTGTCACAGGAATGGTTCAAATCATGGACATTAAGAAGTGTCAGTCTTCGTGTACTTAAATCGGAATTTTGTATTTTCTATTTAATTCCGATGCAATTTCTGTGTTTCATCGTCAATAAGAAATTCCAAGGGATACAGTAAACCTGAAGTGAAGCATCGGAATCTATAACTAGTGTCACAGGAATGGTTCAATACACAGACAGTAAGAAGAGTCAGTCTTCTTGTACTTAAGTCGGCATTGTGCCTTTTCTATTTAATTCCGATGCAATTACTGTGTTTCATCGACAATAACAAGGTCAAAGGGATACACAAAACCTGCAGTGTAGCATCGGAATCTATAACTAGTGTCACTGGAATGGTTCAAAACATAGACAGTAAGAAGAGTCAGTCTTCTTGTACTTAAGTCGGCATTGTGCAATTTGTATTTAATTCCGATGCAATTTCTGTGTTTCATCGTCAATAAGAAGGTCAGAGGGATACAGTAAACCTGAAGTGAAGCATCGGAATCTATAGCTAGTGTCACAGGAATGGTTAAAACATAGTCAGTAAGAAGAGTCAGTCTTTTTGTACTTAAGTCGGCATTGTGACTTTTCTATTTAATTCCGATGCAATTTCTGTGTTACGTCGTCAATAACAAATTCCAAGGGATACTGTAAACCTCAAGTGAAGCATCGGAATCTATAACTAGTGTCACAGGAATTTTTCAAGACATAGGAAGTAAGACGAGTCAGTCTTCTTGTACTTAAGTCGATATTGTGCCATTTCTATTTAATTCCGATGCAATTTCTGTGTTTCATCGTCAATAAGAAGGTCAAAGGGATACAGTACACCTGAAGTGATGCATCTGAATCTATAGCTAGTGTCACAGGAATGGTTCAAAGCATAGACAGTAAGAAGAGTCAGTCTTCTTGTACTTAAGTCGGCATTGTGCCCTTTCTATTTAATTCCGATGCAATTTCTGTGTTTCATCGTCAAAATGTAGGTCAGAGGGGTACAGTAAAGCTGAAGTGAAGCATCGGAATCTATAAGTAGTGTCACAGGAATGGTTCAAAGCATAGTCAGTAAGAGGAGTCAGTCTTTTTGTACTTAAGTAGGCAGTGTGCCTCTTGTATTAATTCCGATGCGATTTCTGTATTTCATCGTCAATAAGAAGGTCCAAGGGATACAGTAAACCTGAAGTGAAGCATCGGAATCTATAACTAGTGTCACAGGAATGGTTCAGAACATAGACAGTAAGATGAGTCACTATTCATGTACTTAAGTCGGCATTGTGCCTTTTGTATTTAATTCCGATGCAATTTCTGTGTTTCACCGTCAATAAGAAGGTCCAAGGGAAACAGTAAACCTGGAGTGAAGCGTAGGAATCTATAACTAGTGTCACAGGAATGGTTAAAACATAGACAGTAAGAAGAGTCAGTCTTCCTTGTACTTAAATCGGCATTGTGCCCTTGGTATTAAATTCCGATGCAATTTCTGTGTTTCATCGTCAATAAGAAGGTCCAAGGGATACAGTAAACCACAGGTGAAGCATCGGAATCTATAATTAGTGTCACAGGAACGGTTCAAACGTAGTCTGTAGGAAGAGTTGATCTTCATGTACTTAAGTCGTCATTGTGCCTTTTGTATTTAATTCCGATGCAATTTCTGTGTTTCATCGTCAATAAGAAGGTCCAAGGGATACAGTAAACCTGAAGTGAAGCATCGTAATCTATAACTAGTGACACAGGAATGGTCAAAACATAGACATTAGGAAGAGTCAGTCTTCTTGTGCTTAAGTCGGCACTGTGCCTTTTGTATTTAATTCCGATGCAATTTCTGTGTTTCATTGCAAATAAGACGGTCCAAGGGATACAGTAAACCTGAAGTGAAGCATCGGAATCTATAACTCGTGTCACAGGAATGGTTCAAAACAAAGTAAGTAAGAAGAGTCAGTCTTCTTATCCTTAAGTCTGCATTGTGCCTCTTGTATGTAATTCCGATACAATTTCTGTGTTTCATCGTCAATAAGAAGGTCCATGGGATATAGTAAGCCTGGAGTGTAGCATTGGAATCTATAACTAGTGTCACAGGAATGGTTCAAATCATGGACAGTAAGAAGTGTCAGTCTTCGTGTACATAAGTCGGAATTTTGCCTTTTCTATTTAATTCCGATGCAATTTCTGTGTTTCATCGTCAATAAGAAGGTCCAAGGGATACAGTAATCCTGAGGTGAAGCATCGGAATCTATAACTAGTGTCACAGGAATGGTTAAAACATAGACAGTCAGAAGAGTCAGTCTTCCTTGTACTTAAATCGGCATTGTGCCCTTGGTATTAAATTCCGATGCAAGTTCTGTGTTTCATCGTCAATAACAAGCTCCAAGGGATACAGTAAACCTCAAGTGAAGCATCGGAATCTATAACTAGTGTCACAGGAATGGTTAAAACATAGACAGTAAGAAGAGTCTGTCTTCCTTGTACTTAAATCGGCATTGTGCCCTTGGTATTAACTTCCGATACAATTTCTGTGTTTCGCCGTCAATAAGAAGGTCCAAGGGATACAGTAAACCTCAAGTGAAGCATCGGAATCTATGACTAGTGTCACAGGAATGGTTCAAACCATAGTCAGTAGTAAGTGTCGGTCTTCATGTAATTGAGTCGTCATTGTGCCTTTTGTATTTAATTCCGATGCAATTTCTGTGTTTCATCGGCAATAAGAAGGTCCAAGGGAAACAGTAAACCTGGAGTGAAGCGTCGGAATCTATAACTAGTGTCACAGGAATGGTTAAAACATAGACAGTAAGAAGAGTCAGTCTTCCTTGTACTTAAATCGTTATTGTGCCCTTGGTATTAAATTCCGATGCAATTTCTGTGTTTCATCGTCAATAAGAAGGTCCAAGTGATACAGTAAACCTCAAGTGAAGCATCGGAATCTATAATTAGTGTCACAGGAACGGTTCAAACATAGTCAGTAGGAAGAGTTGGTCTTCATGTACTTAAGTCGTCATTGTGCCTCTTGTATTTAATTCCGATGCAATTTCTGTGTTTCATCGTCAATAAGAATGTCCAAGGGATACAGTAATCCTGAAGTGAAGCATCGTAATCTATAACTAGTGACACAGGAATGGTTCAAAACATAGACATTAGGAAGAGTCAGTCTTCTTGTACTTAAGTCGGCACTGTGCCTTTTGTATTTAATTCCGATGCAATTTCTGTGTTTCATAGCAAATAAGACGGTCCAAGGGATACAGTAAACCTGAAGTGAAGCATCGGAATCTATAACTAGTGTCACAGGAATGGTTCAAAACAAAGTAAGTAAGAAGAGTCAGTCTTCTTATCCTTAAGTCTGCATTGTGCCTCTTGTATGTAATTCCGATGCAATTTCTGTGTTTCATCGTCAATAAGAAGGTTCATGGGATATAGTAAGCCTGGAGTGTAGCATCGGAATCTATAACTAGTGTCACAGGAATGGTTCAAATCATGGACATTAAGAAGTGTCAGTCTTCGTGTACTTAAATCGGAATTTTGTATTTTCTATTTAATTCCGATGCAATTTCTGTGTTTCATCGTCAATAAGAAATTCCAAGGGATACAGTAAACCTGAAGTGAAGCATCGGAATCTATAACTAGTGTCACAGGAATGGTTCAATACACAGACAGTAAGAAGAGTCAGTCTTCTTGTACTTAAGTCGGCATTGTGCCTTTTCTATTTAATTCCGATGCAATTACTGTGTTTCATCGACAATAACAAGGTCAAAGGGATACACAAAACCTGCAGTGTAGCATCGGAATCTATAACTAGTGTCACTGGAATGGTTCAAAACATAGACAGTAAGAAGAGTCAGTCTTCTTGTACTTAAGTCGGCAGTGTGCAATTTGTATTTAATTCCGATGCAATTTCTGTGTTTCATCGTCAATAAGAAGGTCAGAGGGATACAGTAAACCTGAAGTGAAGCATCGGAATCTATAGCTAGTGTCACAGGAATGGTTAAAACATAGTCAGGAAGAAGAGTCAGTCTTTTTGTACTTAAGTCGGCATTGTGACTTTTCTATTTAATTCCGATGCAATTTCTGTGTTACGTCGTCAATAACAAATTCCAAGGGATACTGTAAACCTCTAGTGAAGCATCGGAATCTATAACTAGTGTCACAGGAAATTTTCAAGACATAGGAAGTAAGACGAGTCAGTCTTCTTGTACTTAAGTCGATATTGTGCCATTTCTATTTAATTCCGATGCAATTTCTGTGTTTCATCGTCAATAAGAAGGTCAAAGGGATACAGTACACCTGAAGTGATGCATCGGAATCTATAGCTAGTGTCACAGGAATGGTTCAAAGCATAGACAGTAAGAAGAGTCAGTCTTCTTGTACTTAAGTCGGCATTGTGCCCTTTCTATTTAATTCCGATGCAATTTCTGTGTTTCATCGTGAAAATGTAGGTCAGAGGGGTACAGTAAAGCTGAAGTGAAGCATCGGAATCTATAAGTAGTGTCACAGGAATGGTTCAAAGCATAGTCAGTAAGAGGAGTCAGTCTTTTTGTACTTAAGTAGGCAGTGTGCCTATTGTATTAATTCCGATGCGATTTCTGTATTTCATCGTCAATAAGAAGGTCCAAGGGATACAGTAAACCTGAAGTGAAGCATCGAAATCTATAACTAGTGTCACAGGAATGTTCAGAACATAGACAGTAAGATGAGTCACTATTCATGTACTTAAGTCGGCATTGTGCCTTTTGTATTTAATTCCGATGCAATTTCTGTGTTTCACCGTCAATAAGAAGGTCCAAGGGAAACAGTAAACCTGGAGTGAAGCGTAGGAATCTATAACTAGTGTCACAGGAATGGTTAAAACATAGACAGTAAGAAGAGTCAGTCTTCCTTGTACTTAAATCGGCATTGTGCCCTTGGTATTAAATTCCGATGCAATTTCTGTGTTTCATCGTCAATAAGAAGGTCCAAGGGATACAGTAAACCACAGGTGAAGCATCGGAATCTATAATTAGTGTCACAGGAACGGTTCAAACATAGTCTGTAGGAAGAGTTGGTCTTCATGTACTTAAGTCGTCATTGTGCCTTTTGTATTTAATTCCGATGCAATTTCTGTGTTTCATCGTCAATAAGAAGGTCCAAGGGATACAGTAAACCTGAAGTGAAGCATCGTAATCTATAACTAGTGACACAGGAATGGTTCAAAACATAGACATTAGGAAGAGTCAGTCTTCTTGTGCTTAAGTCGGCACTGTGCCTTTTGTATTTAATTCCGATGCAATTTCTGTGTTTCATTGCAAATAAGACGGTCCAAGGGATACAGTAAACCTGAAGTGAAGCATCGGAATCTATAACTCGTGTCACAGGAATGGTTCAAAACAAAGTAAGTAAGAAGAGTCAGTCTTCTTATCCTTAAGTCTGCATTGTGCCTCTTGTATGTAATTCCGATGCAATTTCTGTGTTTCATCGTCAATAAGAAGGTCCATGGGATATAGTAAGCCTGGAGTGTAGCATTGGAATCTATAACTAGTGTCACAGGAATGGTTCAAATCATGGACAGTAAGAAGTGTCAGTCTTCGTGTACATAAGTCGGAATTTTGCCTTTTCTATTTAATTCCGATGCAATTTCTGTTTTTCATCGTCAATAAGAAGGTCCAAGGGATACAGTAATCCTGAGGTGAAGCATCGGAATCTATAACTAGTGTCACAGGAATGGTTAAAACATAGACAGTCAGAAGAGTCAGTCTTCCTTGTACTTAAATCGGCATTGTGCCCTTGGTATTAAATTCCGATGCAAGTTCTGTGTTTCATCGTCAATAACAAGCTCCAAGGGATACAGTAAACCTCAAGTGAAGCATCGGAATCTATAACTAGTGTCACAGGAATGGTTCAAGTCATAGGAAGTAAGACGAGTCAGTCTTCTTGTACTTAAGTCGACATTGAGCAATTTCTATTTAATTCCGATGCAATTTCTGTGTTTCATCGTCAATAAGAAGGTCAGAGGGATACAGTAAACCTGAAGGGAAGCATCGCAATCTATAACTAGTCTCACAGGAATGGTTCAAAACATAGTCAGTAAACGGAGTCAGTCTTCTTGTACTTAAGTCGGCATTGTGCCTTTTGTATTAATTCCGAGGCAATTTCTGTGTTTCATCGTCTATAAGAAGGTCCAAGGGATACAGTAAACCTGAAGTGAAGCATCGGAATCTATAGCTAGTGTCACAGGATTGGTTCAAATCATAGACAGTAAGAAGTGTCAGTCTTCGTGTACTTAAGTCGGAATTTTGCCTTTTCTATTTAATTCCGATGCAATTTCTGTGTTTCATCGTCAATAAGAAGGTCCAAAGGATACAGTAAACCTGAGGTGAAGCATCGGAATCTATAACTAGTGTCACAGGAATGGTTCAAAACATAGACAGTAAGAAGAGTCAGTCTTCTTGTCCTTAAGTCGGCATTGTGCCTTTTCTATTTAATTCCGATGCAATTTCTGTGTTTCATCGTCAATAACAAGGTCCAAGGGATTCAGTAAACCTGCAGTGTAGCATCGGAATCTATAACTAGTGTCACTGGAATGGTTCAAAACATAGACAGTAAGAAGAGTCAGTCTTCTTGTACTTAAGTCGGCATTGTGCAATTTGTATTTAATTCCGATGCAATTTGTGTGTTTCATCGTCAATAAGAAGGTCAGAGGGATACAGTAAACCTGAAGTGAAGCATTGGAATCTATAGCTAGTGTCACAGGAATGGTTCAAAACATAGTCAGTAAGAAGAGGCAGTCTTCTTGTACTTAAGACGGCATTGTGACTTTTCTATTTAATTCCGATGCAATTTCTGTGTTTCATCGTCAATAACAAGGTCCAAGGGATACAGTAAACCTGAAGTGAAGCATCGTAATCTATAACTAGTGACACAGGAATCGTTCAAAACATAGACATTAGGAAGAGTCAGCCTTCTTGTACTTACGTCGGCACTGTGCCTTTTGTATTTAATTCCGATGCAATTTCTGTGTTTCATTGCAAATAAGACGGTCCAAGGTATACAGTAAACCTGAAGTGAAGCATCGGAATCTATAACTAGTGTCACAGGAATGGTTCAAAACAATGTAAGTAAGAAGAGTCAGTCTTCTTATCCTTAAGTCTGCATTGTGCCTCTTGTATGTAATTCCGATGCAATTTCTGTGTTTCATCGTCAATAAGAAGGTCCATGGGATATAGTAACCCTGGAGTGTAGCATCGGAATCTATAACTAGTGTCACAGGATTGGTTCAAATCATAGACAGTAAGAAGTGTCAGTCTTCGTGTACTTAAGTCGGAATTTTGCCTTTTCTATTTAATTCCGATGCAATTTCTGTGTTTCATCGTCAATAAGAAGGTCCAAAGGATACAGTAAACCTGAGGTGAAGCATCGGAATCTATAACTAGTGTCACAGGAATGGTTCAAAACATAGACAGTAAGATGAGTCAGTATTTTTGTACTTAAGTCGGCATTGTGCCATTTGTATTTAATTCCGATGCAATTTCTGTGTTTCATCGTCAATAAGAAGGTCCATGGGATATAGTAAGCCTGGAGTGTAGCATCGGAATCTATAACTAGTGTCACAGGATTGGTTCAAATCATAGACAGTAAGAAGTGTCAGTCTTCGTGTACTTAAGTCGGAATTTTGCCTTTTCTATTTAATTCCGATGCAATTTCTGTGTTTCATCGTCAATAAGAAGGTCCAAAGGATACAGTAAACCTGAGGTGAAGCATCGGAATCTATAACTAGTGTCACAGGAATGCTTCAAAACAATGTAAGTAAGAAGAGTCAGTCTTCTTATCCTTAAGTCTGCATTGTGCCTCTTGTATGTAATTCCGATGCAATTTCTGTGTTTCATCGTCAATAAGAAGGTCCATGGGATATAGTAAGCCTGGAGTGTAGCATCGGAATCTATAACTAGTGTCACAGGATTGGTTCAAATCATAGACAGTAAGAAGTGTCAGTCTTCGTGTCCTTAAGTCGGCATTGTGCCTTTTCTATTTAATTCCGATGCAATTTCTGTGTTTCATCGTCAATAACAAGGTCCAAGGGATTCAGTAAACCTGCAGTGTAGCATCGGAATCTATAACTAGTGTCACTGGAATGGTTCAAAACATAGACAGTAGGAAGAGTCAGTCTTCTTGTACTTAAGTCGGCATTGTGCAATTTGTATTTAATTCCGATGCAATTTCTGTGTTTCATCGTCAATAAGAAGGTCAGAGGGATACAGTAAACCTGAAGTGAAGCATTGGAATCTATAGCTAGTGTCACAGGAATGGTTCAAAACATAGTCAGTAAGAAGAGGCAGTCGTCTTGTACTTAAGACGGCATTGTGACTTTTCTATTTAATTCCGATGCAATTTCTGTGTTACGTCGTCAATAACAAGGTCCAAGGGATACAGTAAACCTCAAGTGAAGCATCGGAATCTATAACTAGTGTCACAGGAATGGTTCAAGACGTAGGAAGTAAGACGAGTCAGTCTTCTAGTACTTTGCTTTTTCTATTTAATTCCGATGCAATTTCTGTGTTTCATCGTCAATAAGAAGGTCCAAGGGATACAGTAAACATCAAGTGAAGCATCGGAATCTATAACTAGTGTCACAGGAATGGTTCAGAACATAGACAGTAAGATGAGTCAGTATTTTTGTACTTAAGTCGGCATTGTGCCTTTTGTATTTAATCCCGATGCAATTTCTGTGTTTCATCGTGAATAAGAAGGTCCAAGGGATACAGTAAACCTCAAGTGAAGCATCGGAATCTATAACTAGTGTCACAGGAACGGTTCGAACATAGTGCGTAGGAAGAGTTGGTCTTCATGTACTTAAGTCGGCATTGTGCCTTTTGTACTTAATTCCGATGCAATTTCTGTGTTTCATCGTCAATAAGAAGGTCCAAGGGATACAGTAAACCTCAAGTGAAGCATCGTAATCTATAACTAGTGACACAGGAATGGTTCAAAACATAGACATTAGGAAAGTCAGTCTTCTTGTACTTAAGTCGGCACTGTGCCTTTTGTATTTAATTCCATTGCAATTTCTGTGTTTCATTGCAAATACGACGGTCCAAGGGATACAGTAAACCTGAAGTGAAGCATCGGAATCTATAAGTAGTGTCACAGGAATGGTTAAAACAAAGTAAGTAAGAAGAGTCAGTCTTCTTATCCTTAAGTCTGCTTTGTGCCTCTTGTATGTAATTCCGATGCAATTTCTGTGTTTCATCGTCAATAAGATGGTCCATGGGATATAGAAAGCCTGGAGTGTAGCATCGGAATCTATAACTAGTGTCACAGGAATGGTTCAAATCATAGACAGTAAGAAGTGTCAGTCTTCGTGTACTTAAGTCGGAATTTTGCCTTTTCTATTTTATTCCGATGCAATTTCTGTGTTTCATCGTCAATAAGAAGGTCCAAGGGATACAGTAAACCTCAAGTGAAGCATCGGAATCTATAACTAGTGTCACAGGAATGGTTCAAATCATAGACAGTAACAAGTGTCAGTCCACGTGTACTTAAGTCTGAATTTTGCCTTTTATATTTAATTCCGATGCAATTTCTATGTTTCATCGTCAATAACAAGGTCCAAGGGATACAGTAAACATGAGGTGAAGCATCGGAATCTATAACTAGTGTCACAGGAATGGTTCAAAGCATAGACTGTAAGAAGAGTCAGTCTTCCTGAACTTAAGTCGGCATTGTGCCTTTTCTATTTAATTCCGATGCAATTTCAGTGTAACGTTGTTAACAACACGGTCCAAGGGATACAGTAAACCTGAAAGGAAGCATCGCAATCTTTAACTAGTCTCACAGGAATGGTTCAAAACATAGTCAGTAAAAGGAGACAGTCTCCTTGTACTTAAGTCGGCATTGTGCCTTTTGTATTTAATTCCGAAGCAATTTCTGTGTTTCATCGTCAATAAGAATGTCCAAGGGATACAGTAAACCTGAAGTGAAGCATCGGAATCTATAACTAGTGTCACAGGAATGGGTCAAAACATAGACAGTAGGAAGTGTCAGTCTTCTTGTACTTAAGTCGGCATTGTGCCTTTTCTATTTAATTCCGATGCAATTTCTGTGTTTCATCGTCAAAAAGTAGGTCAGAGGGGTACAGTAAAGCTGAAGTGAAGCATCGGAATCTATAAGTAGTGTCACAGGAATGGTTCAAAGCATAGTCAGTAAGAGGAGTCAGTCTTTTTGTACTTAAGTCGGCAGTGTGCCTATTGTGTTAATTCCGATGCGATTTCTGTATTTCATCGTCAATAAGAAGGTCCAAGGGATACAGTAAACCTGAAGTGAAGCATCGGAATCTATAACTAGTGTCACAGGAATGGTTCAGAACATAGACAGTAAGATGAGTCAGGCTTCTTGTACTTAAGTCGGCATTGTGCCTTTTGTATTTAATTCCGATGCACTTTCTGTGTTTCATCGTCAATGAGAAGGTCCAAGGGATACAGTAAACCTCAAGTGAAGCATCGGAATCTATAACTAGTGTCACAGGAATGGTTCAAAACATAGTCAGTAGGAAGAGTCGGTCTTCATGTACTTAAGTCGGAATTTTGCCTATTCTATTTAAATCCGATGCAATTTCTGTGTTGCATCGTCAATAAGAAGGTCCAAGGGATACAGTAAACCTGAGGTGAAGCATCGTAATCTATAACTAGTGTCACAGGAATGGTTCAAAACATAGACAATAAGAAGAGTCAGTCTTCTTGTACTTAAGTCGGTATTGTGCCTTTTCTATTTAATTCCGATGCAATTTCTGTGTTTCATCGTCAATAACAAGGTCCAAGGGATACAGTAAACCTGGAGTGTAGCATCGAAATCTTTAACTAGTGTCACTGGAATGGTTCAAAACATAGACAGTAAGAAGATCAGTCTTCTAGTCCTTAAGTCGGCATTGTGCAATTTGTATTTCATTCCGATGCAATTTCTGTGTTTCATCGTCAATAAGACGGTCAGAGGGAAACAGTAAACCAGAAGTGAAGCATCGGAATCTATAGCTAGTGTCACAGGAATGGTTCAGAACATAGACAGTAAGATGAGTCAGTATTCTTGTACTTAAGTCGGCATTGTGCCTTTTGTATTTAATTCCGATGCAATTTCTGTGTTTCATCGTGAATAAGAAGGTCCAAGGGATACAGTAAACCTCAAGTGAAGCATCGGAATCTATAACTAGTGTCACATAAACGGTTCAAACATAGTCCGTAGGAAGAGTTGGTCTTCATGTACTTAAGTCGGCATTGTGCCTTTTGTATTTAATTCCGATGCAATTTCTGTGTTTTATCGTCAATAAGAATGTCCAAGGGATACAGTAAACCTCAAGTGAAGCATCGTAATCTATAACTAGTGACACAGGAATGGTTCAAAACATAGACATTAGGAAGAGTCAGTATTCTTGTACTTAAGTCGGCACTGTGCCTTTTGTATTTAATTCCATTGCAATTTCTGTGTTTCATTGCAAATACGACGGTCCAAGGGATACAGTAAACCTGAAGTGAAGCATCGGAATCTATAACTAGCGTCACAGGAATGGTTAAAACAAAGTAAGTAAGAAGAGTCAGTCTTCTTATCCTTAAGTCTGCATTGTGCCTCTTGTATGTAATTCCGATGCAATTTCTGTGTTTCATCGTCAATAAGATGGTCCATGGGATATAGTAAGCCTGGAGTGTAGCATCGGAATCTATAACTAGTGTCACAGGAATGGTTCAAATCATAGACAGTAAGAAGTGTCAGTCTTCGTGTACTTAAGTCGGAATTTTGCCTTTTCTATTTTATTCCGATGCAATTTCTGTGTTTCATCGTCAATAAGAAGGTCCAAGGGATACAGTAAACCTCAAGTGAAGCATCGGAATCTATAACTAGTGTCACAGGAATGGTTCAAATCATAGACAGTAAGAAGTGTCAGTCTTCGTGTACTTAAGTCTGAATTGTGCCTGTTATATTTTATTCCGATGCAATTTCTGTGTTTCATCGTCAATAACAAGGTCCAAGGGATACAGTAAACCTGAGGTGAAGCTTCGGAATCTATAACTAGTGTCACAGGAATGGTTCAAAACATAGACAGTAAGAAGAGTCAGTCTTCTTGTACTTAAGTCGGCATTGTGCCTTTTGTATTTAATTCCGATGCAATTTCTGTGCTTCATCGTCAATAACAAGGTCCAAGGGATACAGTAAACCTGGAGTGTAGCATCGGAATCTATAACTAGTGTCACTGGAATGGTTGAAAATATAGACAGTAAGAAGAGTCAGTCTTCTTGTACTTAAGTCGGCATTGTGCAATATGTATTTAATTCCGATGCAATTTATGTGTTTCATCGTCAAAACGCAGGTCAGAGGGGTACAGTAAAGCTGAAGTGAAGCATCGGAATCTATAAGTAGTGTCACAGGAATGGTTCAAAGCATAGTCGGTAAGAGGAGTCAGTCTTTTTGTACTTAAGTCGGCAGTGTGCCTATTGTGTTAATTCCGATGCGAGTTCTGTATTTCATCGTCAATAAGAAGGTCCAAGGGATACAGTAAACCTGAAGTGAAGCATCGGAATCTATAACTAGTGTCACAGGAATGGTTCAGAACATAGACAGTAAGATGAGTCAGGCTTCTTGTACTTAAATCGGCATTGTGCCTTTTGTATTTAATTCCGATGCACTTTCTGTGTTTCATCGTCAATAAGAAGGTCCAAGGGATACAGTAAACCTCAAGTGAAGCATCGGAATCTATAACTAGTGTCACAGGAATGGTTCAAAACATAGTCAGTAGGAAGAGTCGGTCTTCATGTACTTACGTCGGCATTGTGACTTTTGTATTTAATTCCGATGCAATTTCTGTGCTTCATCGTCAATAAGAATGTCCAAGGGATAGAGTAAACCTGGAGTGAAGCGTCGGAATCTATTACTAGTGTCACAGGAATGGTTCAGAACATAGACAGTAAGATGAGGCAGTCTTCTTGTACTTAAGTCGGACTTGTGCCTTTTGCGTTTAATTCCGATGCAATTTCTGTGTTTCATCGTCAATACGAAGGTCCAAGGGATACAGTAAACCTCAAATGAAGCATCGGAATCTATAACTAGTGTCACAGGAATGGATCAAAACAAAGTAAGTAAGAAGAGTCAGTCTTATTATCATTAAGTCTGCATTGTGCCTCTTGTATTTAATTCCGATGCAATATCTGTGTTTCATCGTCGATAAGAAGGTCCATGGGATATAGTAAGCCTGGAGTGTAGCATCGGAATCTAGAACTAGTGTCACAGGAATGGTTCAAATCATAGACAGTAAGAAGTGTCAGTCTTCGTGTACTTAAGTCGGAATTTTGCCTATTCTATTTAAATCCGATGCAATTTCTGTGTTGCATCGTCAATAAGAAGGTCCAAGGGATACAGTAAACCTGAGGTGAAGCATCGTAATCTATAACTAGTGTCACAGGAATGGTTCAAAACATAGACAATAAGAAGAGTCAGTCTTCTTGTACTTAAGTCGTTATTGTGCCTTTTCTATTTAATTCCGATGCAATTTCTGTGTTTCATCGTCAATAACAAGGTCCAAGGGATACAGTAAACCTGGAGTGTAGCATCGGAATCTTTAACTAGTGTCACTGGAATGGTTCAAAACATAGACAGTAAGAAGATCAGTCTTCTAGTACTTAAGTCGGCATTGTGCAATTTGTATTTAATTCCGATGCAATTTCTGTGTTTCATCGTCAATAAGACGGTCAGAGGGATACAGTAAACCAGAAGTGAAGCATCGGAATCTATAGCTAGTGTCACAGGAATGGTTCAAAGCATAGTCAGTAAGAAGAGTCAGTCTTCTTGTACTTAAGTCGGCATTGTGACTTTTGTATTTAATTCCGATGCAGTTTCTCTATTGCGTCGTCAATAACAAGGTCCAAGGGATACAGTATACCTCAAGAGAAGCATCGGAATCTATAACTAGTGTCACAGGAATGGTTCAATACATAGGAAGTAAGACGAGTCAGTCTTCTTGTACTTAAGTCGACATTGTGCCTTTTCTATTTAATTCCGATGTAATTACTGTGTTTCATCGTCAATAAGAAGGTCCAAGGGATACAGTAAACCTCAAGTGAAGCATCGGAATCTAATACTAGTGTCACAGGAATGGTTCAAAACATAGTCAGTAGGAAGAGTCGGTCCTCATGTACTTATGTCGGCATTGTGCCTTTTGTATTTAATTCCGATGCAATTTCTGTGCTTTATCGTCAATAAGAAGGTCCAAGGGATACAGTAAATCTGGAGTGAAGTGTCGGAATCTATAACTGGTGTCACAGGAATAGTTCAGATCATAGACAGAAAGATGAGGCAGTCTTCTTGTACTTAAGTCGGCATTGTGCCTTTTGCATTTAAATCCGATGCAATTTCTGTATTTCACCGTCAATAAGAAGGTCCAAGGGATACAGTAAACCTCAAATGAAGCATCGGAATCTATAACTAGTGTCACAGGAATGGTTCAAATCATAGTCAGTAGGAAGTGTCGGTCTTCATGTACTTATGTCGGCAATGGGCCTTTTGTATTTAATTCCGATGCAATTTCAGTGTTTCATCGTCAATAGGAAGGTCCAAGGGAAACAGTAGACCTGGTGTGAAGAGTCGGAATTTATAACTAGTGTCACAGGAATGGTTAAAACATAGACAGTAAGAAGAGTCAGTCTTCCTTGTACTTAAATCGGCATTGTGCCTTTGGTATTAAATTCCGATGCATTTTCTGTGTTTCATCGTCAATAAGAAGTTCCAAGGGATACAGTAAACCTGAAGTGAAGCATCGTAATCCATAACTAGTGACACAGGATTGGTTCAAAACATAGACATTAGGAAGAGTCAGTCTTCTTGTACTTAAGTCGGCACTGTGCCTTTTGTAATTAATTCCGATGCAATTTCTGTGTTTCATTGCAAATAAGACGGTCCAAGGGATACAGTAAACCTGAAGTGAAACATCGGAATCTATAACTAGTGTCACAGGAATGGTTCAAAACAAAGTAAGTAAGAAGAGTCAGTCTTCTTATCCTTAAGTCTGCATTGTGCCTCTTGTATTTAATTCCGATGCAATTTCTGTGTTTCATCGTCAATAAAAAGGTCCATGGGGTATAGTAAGCCTAGAGTGTAGCATCGGAATCTATAACTAGTGTCACAGGAATGGTTCAAATCATAGACAGTAAGAAGTGTCAGTCTTCGTGTACTTAAGTCGGAATTTTGCCTTTTCTATTTAATTCCGATGCAATTTCTGTGTTTCATTGTCAATAAGAAGGTCCAAGGGATACAGTAAACCTGAGGTGAAGCATCGTAATCTGTAACTAGTGTCACAGGAATGGTTCAAAACATAGACAGTAAGAAGAGTCAGTCTTCTTGTACATAAGTCGGTATTGTGCATTTTCTATTTAATTCCGATGCAATTTCTGTGTTTCATCGTCAATAACAAGGTCCAAGGGATACAGTAAACCTGGAGTGTAGCATCGGAATCTTTAACTAGTGTCCCTGGAATGGTTCAAAACATAGACAGTAAGAAGATCAGTCTTGTTGTACTTAAGTCGGCATTGTGCAATTTGTATTTAATTCCGATGCAATTTCTGTGTTTCATCGTCAATAAGAAGGTCAGAGGGATACAGTAAACCTGAAGTGAAGCATCGGAATCTATAGCTAGTGTCACAGGAATGGTTCAAAACATAGTCAGTAAGAAGAGTCAGTCTTCTTGTACTTAAGTCGGCATTGTGACTTTTGTATTTAATTCCGATGCAATTTCTCTGTTACGTCGTCAATAACAAGGTCCAAGGGATACAGTAAACCTCAAGTGAAGCATCGGAATCTATAACTAGTGTCACAGGAATGGTTCAAGACATAGGGAGTAAGACGAGTCAGTCTTCTTGTACTGAAGTCGACATAGTGCCTTTTTCGAAGCAATTTCTGTGTTTCATCGTCAATAAGAGGGTCAGAGGGATACAGTAAACCTGAAGTGAAGCATCGGATTCCAAAACGTAGGTCACAGGAATGGTTCAAAACATTGACAGTAGGAAGAGTCAGTCTTCTTGTACTTAAGCCGGCATTGTGCATTTTGTATTTAATTCCGATGCAATTTCTGTGTTTCATCGTCAATGAGAAGGTCCAAGGTATACAGTAAACCTGAAGTGAAGCATCGGAATCTATAGCTAGTGTCACAGGAATGGTTCAAAGCATAGTCAGTAAGAAGTGTCAGTCTTCTTGAACTTAAGTCGGCATTGTGACTTTTCTATTTAATTCCGATGCAATTTCAGTGTTACGTCGTTAATAACAAGGTCCAAGGGATACAGTAAACCTGAAGGGAAGCATCGCAATCTTTAAGTAGTCTCACAGGAATGGTTCAAAACATAGTCAGTAAAAGGAGACAGTCTCCTTGTACTTAAGTCGGCATTGTGCCTTTTGTATTTAATTCCGAAGCAATTTCTGTGTTTCATCGTCAATAAGAATGTCCAAGGGATACAGTAAACCTGAAGTGAAGCATCGGAATCTATATCTAGTGTCACAGGAATGGGTCAAAACATAGACAGTAGGAAGTGTCAGTCTTCTTGTACTTAAGTCGGCATTGTGCCTTTTCTATTTAATTCCGATGCAATTTCTGTGTTTCATCGTCAAAAAGTAGGTCAGAGGGGTACAGTAAAGCTGAAGTGAAGCATCGGAATCTATAAGTAGTGTCACAGGAATGGTTCAAAGCATAGTCAGTAAGAGGAGTCAGTCTTTTTGTACTTAAGTCGGCAGTGTGCCTATTGTGTTAATTCCGATGCGATTTCTGTATTTCATCGTCAATAAGAAGGTCCAAGGGATACAGAAAACCTGAAGTGAAGCATCGGAATCTATAACTAGTGTCACAGGAATGGTTCAGAACATAGACAGTAAGATGAGTCAGGCTTCTTGTACTTAAGTCGGCATTGTGCCTTTTGTATTTAATTCCGATGCACTTTCTGTGTTTCATCGTCAATGAGAAGGTCCAAGGGATACAGTAAACCTTAAGTGAAGCATCGGAATCTATAACTAGTGTCACAGGAATGGTTCAAAAAATAGTCAGTAGGAAGAGTCGGTCTTCATGTACTTAAGTCGGAATTTTGCCTATTCTATTTAAATCCGATGCAATTTCTGTGTTGCATCGTCAATAAGAAGGTCCAAGGGATACAGTAAAACTGAGGTGAAGCATCGTAATCTATAACTAGTGTCACAGGAATGGTTCAAAACATAGACAATAAGAAGAGTCAGTCTTCTTGTACTTAAGTCGGTATTGTGCCTTTTCTATTTAATTCCGATGCAATTTCTGTGTTTCATCGTCAATAAAAAGGTCCATGGGGTATAGTAAGCCTAGAGTGTAGCATCGGAATCTATAACTAGTGTCACAGGAATGGTTCAAATCATAGACAGTAAGAAGTGTCAGTCTTCGTGTACTTAAGTCGGAATTTTGCCTTTTCTATTTAATTCCGATGCAATTTCTGTGTTTCATTGTCAATAAGAAGGTCCAAGGGATACAGTAAACCTGAGGTGAAGCATCGTAATCTGTAACTAGTGTCACAGGAATGGTTCAAAACATAGACAGTAAGAAGAGTCAGTCTTCTTGTACATAAGTCGGTATTGTGCATTTTCTATTTAATTCCGATGCAATTTCTGTGTTTCATCGTCAATAACAAGGTCCAAGGGATACAGTAAACCTGGAGTGTAGCATCGGAATCTTTAACTAGTGTCCCTGGAATGGTTCAAAACATAGACAGTAAGAAGATCAGTCTTGTTGTACTTAAGTCGGCATTGTGCAATTTGTATTTAATTCCGATGCAATTTCTGTGTTTCATCGTCAATAAGAAGGTCAGAGGGATACAGTAAACCTGAAGTGAAGCATCGGAATCTATAGCTAGTGTCACAGGAATGGTTCAAAACATAGTCAGTAAGAAGAGTCAGTCTTCTTGTACTTAAGTCGGCATTGTGACTTTTGTATTTAATTCCGATGCAATTTCTCTGTTACGTCGTCAATAACAAGGTCCAAGGGATACAGTAAACCTCAAGTGAAGCATCGGAATCTATAACTAGTGTCACAGGAATGGTTCAAGACATAGGGAGTAAGACGAGTTAGTCTTCTTGTACTGAAGTCGACATAGTGCCTTTTTCGAAGCAATTTCTGTGTTTCATCGTCAATAAGAGGGTCAGAGGGATACAGTAAACCTGAAGTGAAGCATCGGATTCCAAAACGTAGGTCACAGGAATGGTTCAAAACATTGACAGTAGGAAGAGTCAGTCTTCTTGTACTTAAGCCGGCATTGTGCATTTTGTATTTAATTCCGATGCAATTTCTGTGTTTCATCGTCAATGAGAAGGTCCAAGGTATACAGTAAACCTGAAGTGAAGCATCGGAATCTATAGCTAGTGTCACAGGAATGGTTCAAAGCATAGTCAGTAAGAAGTGTCAGTCTTCTTGAACTTAAGTCGGCATTGTGACTTTTCTATTTAATTCCGATGCAATTTCAGTGTTACGTCGTTAATAACAAGGTCCAAGGGATACAGTAAACCTGAAGGGAAGCATCGCAATCTTTAAGTAGTCTCACAGGAATGGTTCAAAACATAGTCAGTAAAAGGAGACAGTCTCCTTGTACTTAAGTCGGCATTGTGCCTTTTGTATTTAATTCCGAAGCAATTTCTGTGTTTCATCGTCAATAAGAATGTCCAAGGGATACAGTAAACCTGAAGTGAAGCATCGGAATCTATATCTAGTGTCACAGGAATGGGTCAAAACATAGACAGTAGGAAGTGTCAGTCTTCTTGTACTTAAGTCGGCATTGTGCCTTTTCTATTTAATTCCGATGCAATTTCTGTGTTTCATCGTCAAAAAGTAGGTCAGAGGGGTACAGTAAAGCTGAAGTGAAGCATCGGAATCTATAAGTAGTGTCACAGGAATGGTTCAAAGCATAGTCAGTAAGAGGAGTCAGTCTTTTTGTACTTAAGTCGGCAGTGTGCCTATTGTGTTAATTCCGATGCGATTTCTGTATTTCATCGTCAATAAGAAGGTCCAAGGGATACAGAAAACCTGAAGTGAAGCATCGGAATCTATAACTAGTGTCACAGGAATGGTTCAGAACATAGACAGTAAGATGAGTCAGGCTTCTTGTACTTAAGTCGGCATTGTGCCTTTTGTATTTAATTCCGATGCACTTTCTGTGTTTCATCGTCAATGAGAAGGTCCAAGGGATACAGTAAACCTTAAGTGAAGCATCGGAATCTATAACTAGTGTCACAGGAATGGTTCAAAAAATAGTCAGTAGGAAGAGTCGGTCTTCATGTACTTAAGTCGGAATTTTGCCTATTCTATTTAAATCCGATGCAATTTCTGTGTTGCATCGTCAATAAGAAGGTCCAAGGGATACAGTAAAACTGAGGTGAAGCATCGTAATCTATAACTAGTGTCACAGGAATGGTTCAAAACATAGACAATAAGAAGAGTCAGTCTTCTTGTACTTAAGTCGGTATTGTGCCTTTTCTATTTAATTCCGATGCAATTTCTGTGTTTCATCGTCAATAACAAGGTCCAAGGGATACAGTAAACCTGGAGTGTAGCATCGAAATCTTTAACTAGTGTCACTGGAATGGTTCAAAACATAGACAGTAAGAAGATCAGTCTTCTAGTACTTAAGTCGGCATTGTGCAATTTGTATTTCATTCCGATGCAATTTCTGTGTTTCATCGTCAATAAGACGGTCAGAGGGAAACAGTAAACCAGAAGTGAAGCATCGGAATCTATAGCTAGTGTCACAGGAATGGTTCAGAACATAGACAGTAAGATGAGTCAGTATTCTTGTACTTAAGTCGGCATTGTGCCTCTTGTATGTAATTCCGATGCAATTTCTGTGTTTCATCGTCAATAAGATGGTCCATGGGATATAGTAAGCCTGGAGTGTAGCATCGGAATCTATAACTAGTGTCACAGGAATGGTTCAAATCATAGACAGTAAGAAGTGTCAGTCTTCGTGTACTTAAGTCGGAATTTTGCCTTTTCTATTTTATTCCGATGCAATTTCTGTGTTTCATCGTCAATAAGAAGGTCCAAGGGATACAGTAAACCTCAAGTGAAGCATGGGAATCTATAACTAGTGTCACAGGAATGGTTCAAATCATAGACAGTAAGAAGTGTCAGTTTTCGTGTACTTAAGTCTGAATTTTGCCTGTTATATTTAATTCCGATGCAATTTCTGTGTTTCATCGTCAATAACAAGGTCCAAGGGATACAGTAAACCTGAGGTGAAGCTTCGGAATCTATAACTAGTGTCACAGGAATGGTTCAAAACATAGACAGTAAGAAGAGTCAGTCTTCTTGTACTTAGTCGGCATTGTGCCTTTTGTATTTGATTCCGATGAAATTTCTGTGCTTCATCGTCAATAACAAGGTCCAAGGGATACAGTAAACCTGGAGTGTAGCATCGGAATCTATAACTAGTGTCACTGGAATGGTTCAAAATATAGACAGTAAGAAGAGTCAGTCTTCTTGTACTTAAGTCGGCATTGTGCAATAAGTATTTAATTCCGATGCAATTTATGTGTTTCATCGTCAAAACGTAGGTCAGAGGGGTACAGTAAAGCTGAAGTGAAGCATCGGAATCTATAAGTAGTGTCACAGGAATGGTTCAAAGCATAGTCGGTAAGAGGAGTCAGTCTTTTTGTATTTAAGTCGGCAGTGTGCCTATTGTGTCAATTCCGATGCGATTTCTGTATTTCATCGTCAATAAGAAGGTCCAAGGGATACAGTAAACCTGAAGTGAAGCATCGGAATCTATAACTAGTGTCACAGGAATGGTTCAGAACATAGACAGTAAGATGAGTCAGGCTTCTTGTACTTAAATCGGCATTGTGCCTTTTGTATTTAATTCCGATGCACTTTCTGTGTTTCATCGTCAATAAGAAGGTCCAAGGGATACAGTAAACCTCAAGTGAAGCATCGGAATCTATAACTAGTGTCACAGGAATGGTTCAAAACATAGTCAGTAGGAAGAGTCGGTCTTCATGTACTTATGTCGGCATTGTGCCTTTTGTATTTAATTCCGATGCAATTTCTGTGCTTCATCGTCAATAAGAATGTCCAAGCGATACAGTAAACCTGGAGTGAAGCGTCGGAATCTATAACTAGTGTCACAGGAATGGTTCAGAACATAGACAGTAAGATGAGGCAGTCTTCTTGTACTTAAGTCGGACTTGTGCCTTTTGCGTTTAATTCCGATGCAATTTCTGTGTTTCATCGTCAATACGAAGGTCCAAGGGATACAGTAAACCTCAAATGAAGCATCGGAATCTATAACTAGTGTCACAGGAATGGATCAAAACAAAGTAAGTAAGAAGAGTCAGTCTTATTATCATTAAGTCTGCATTGTGCCTCTTGTATTTAATTCCGATGCAATATCTGAGTTTCATCGTCGATAAGAAGGTCCATGGGATATAGTAAGCATGGAGTGTAGCATCGGAATCTAGAACTAGTGTCACAGGAATGGTTCAAACCATAGACAGTAAGAAGTGTCAGTCTTCGTGTACTTAAGTCGGAATTTAGCCTATTCTATTTAAATCCGATGCAATTTCTGTGTTGCATCGTCAATAACAAGGTCCAAGGGATACAGTAAACCTGGAGTGTAGCATCGGAATTTTTAACTAGTGTCCCTGGAATGGTTCAAAACATAGACAGTAAGAAGATCAGTCTTCTTGTACTTAAGTCGGAATTGTGACTTTTGTATTTAATTCCGATGCAGTTTCTCTATTACGTCGTCAATAACAAGGTCCAAGGGATACAGTATACCTCAAGTGAAGCATCGGAATCTATAACTAGTGTCACAGGAATGGTTCAAGACATAGGAAGTAAGACGAGTCAGTCTTCTTGTACTTAAGTCGACATTGTGCCTTTTCTATTTAATTCCGATGCAATTACTGTGTTTCATCGTCAATAAGAAGGTCCAAGGGATACAGTAAACCTCAAGTGAAGCATCGGAATCTAAAACTAGTGTCACAGGAATGGTTCAAAACATAGTCAGTAGGAAGAGTCGGTCCTCATGTACTTATGTCGGCATTGTGCCATTTGTATTTAATTCCGATGCAATTTCTGTGCTTCATCGTCAATAAGAAGGTCCAAGGGATACAGTAAATCTGGAGTGAAGTGTCGGAATCTATAACTGGTGTCACAGGAATAGTTCAGATCATAGACAGAAAGATGAGGCAGTCTTCTTGTACTTAAGTCGGCATTGTGCCTTTTGCATTTAAATCCGATGCAATTTCTGTATTTCACCGTCAATAAGAAGGTCCAAGGGATACAGTAAACCTCAAATTAAGCATCGGAATCTATAACTAGTGTCACAGGAATGGTTCAAATCATAGTCAGTAGGAAGTGTCGGTCTTCATGTACTTAAGTCAGCAATGGGCCTTTTGTATTTAATTCCGATGCAATTTCTGTGTTTCATCGTCAATAGGAAGGTCCAAGGGAAACAGTAGACCTGGTGTGAAGAGTCGGAATCTATAACTAGTGTCACAGGAATGGTTAAAACATAGACAGTAAGAAGAGTCAGTCTTCCTTGTACTTAAATCGGCATTGTGCCTTTGGTATTAAATTCCGATGCATTTTCTGTGTTTCATCGTCAATAAGAAGTTCCAAGGGATACAGTAAACCTGAAGTGAAGCATCGTAATCTATAACTAGTGACACAGGATTGGTTCAAAACATAGACATTAGGAAGAGTCAGTCTTCTTGTACTTAAGTCGGCACTGTGCCTTTTGTAATTAATTCCGATGCAATTTCTGTGTTTCATTGCATATAAGACGGTCCAAGGGATACAGTAAACCTGAAGTGAAACATCGGAATCTATAACTAGTGTCACAGGAATGGTTCAAAACAAAGTAAGTAAGAAGAGTCAGTCTTCTTATCCTTAAGTCTGCATTGTGCCTCTTGTATTTAATTCCGATGCAATTTCTGTGTTTCATCGTCAATAAAAAGGTCCATGGGGTATAGTAAGCCTTGAGTGTAGCATCGGAATCTATAACTAGTGTCACAGGAATGGTTCAAATCATAGACAGTAAGAAGTGTCAGTCTTCGTGTACTTAAGTCGGAATTTTGCCTTTTCTATTTAATTCCGATGCAATTTCTGTGTTTCATTGTCAATAAGAAGGTCCAAGGGATACAGTACACCTGAGGTGAAGCATCGTAATCTGTAACTAGTGTCACAGGAATGGTTCAAAACATAGACAATAAGAAGAGTCAGTCTTCTTGTACATAAGTCGGTATTGTGCATTTTCTATTTAATTCCGATGCAATTTCTGTGTTTCATCGTCAATAACAAGGTCCAAGGGATACAGTAAACCTGGAGTGTAGTATCGGAATCTTTAACTAGTGTCCCTGGAATGGTTCAAAACATAGACAGTAAGAAGATCAGTCTTGTTGTACTTAAGTCGGCATTGTGCAATTTGTATTTAATTCCGATGCAATTTCTGTGTTTCATCGACAATAAGAAGGTCAGAGGGATACAGTAAACCTGAAGTGAAGCATCGGAATCTATAGCTAGTGTCACAGGAATGGTTCAAAACATAGTCAGTAAGAAGAGTCAGTCTTCTTGTACTTAAGTCGGCATTGTGACTTTTGTATTTAATTCCGATGCAATTTCTCTGTTACGTCGTCAATAACAAGGTCCAAGGGATACAGTAAACCTCAAGTGAAGCATCGGAATCTATAACTAGTGTCACAGGAATGGTTCAAGACATAGGGAGTAAGACGAGTCAGTCTTCTTGTCCTGAAGTCGACATTGTGCCTTTTCCGAAGCAATTTCTGTGATTCATCGTCAATAAGAGGGTCAGAGGGATACAGTAAACCTGAAGTGAAGTATCGGATTCCAAAACTTAGGTCACAGGAATGGTTCAAAACATTGACAGTAGGAAGTGTCAGTCTTCTTGTACTTAAGCCGGCATTGTGCCTTTTGTATTTAATTCCGATGCAATGTCTGTGTTTCATCGTCAATGAGAAGGTCCAAGGTATACAGTAAACCTGAAATGAAGCATCAGAATCTATAACTAGTGTCACAGGAATGGTTCAAAACATAGTCAGTAGGAAGAGTCGGTCTTCATGTACTTATGTCGGCACTGTGCCGTTTGTATTTCATTCCGATGCAATTCCTGTGCTTCATCGTCAATAAGAATGTCCAAGGGATACAGTAAACCTGGAGTGAAGCGTCGGAATCTATAACTAGTGTCACAGGAATGGTTCAGAACATAGACGCTAAGATGAGTCAGTCTTCTTGTACTTAAGTCGGCATGTGCCTTTTGCATTTAATTCCGATGGAATTTCTGTGTTTCATCGTCAATAAGAAGCTCCAAGGGATACAGTAAACGTCAAGTGAAGCATCGAAATCTATAACTAGTGTCACAGGAATGGTTCAAATCATAGTCAGTAGGAAGTGTCGGTCCTTATGTACTTAAGTCGGCATTGTGCCTTTTGTATTTAATTCCGTTGTAATTTCTGTGTTTCATCTTCAATAAGAAGGTCAGAGGGATACAGTTAACCTGAAGGGAAGCATTGCAATCTATAACTAGTATCACAGGAATGGTTCAAATTATAATCAGTAAGAAGAGTCAGTCTTCTTGCACTTAAGTCGGCATTGTGCCTCTTGTATTTAATTCCGATGCAATTTCTGTGTTTCATCGTCAATAAGAAGGTCAGAGGGATACAGTAAACCTGAAGTGAAGCATCGGAATCTATGACTAGTCTCACAGGAATGGTTCAAATCATAGTCAGTAAGAGGAGTCAGTCTTCTTGTACTTAAGTCGGCATTGTACCTTTTGTATTTAATTTCGATGCAATTTCTGTGTTTCATCGTCAATAAGAAGGTCCAAGGGAAACAGTAAACCTGGAGTGAAGCGTCGGAATCTATAACTAGTGTCACAGGAATGGTTAAAACATAGACAGTAAGAAGAGTCAGTCTTCCTTGTACTTAAATCTCCATTGTGCCTTTGGTATTATATTCCGATGCAATTTCTGTGTTTCATCGTCAATAAGAAGGTCCAAGGGATAGAGTAAACCTCAAGTGAAGCATCGGAATCTATAACTAGTGTCACAGGAACGGTTCAACTATAGTCTGTAGGAAGAGTTGGTCTTCATGAACTTAAGTCGGCATTGTGCTATTTGTATTTAATTCCGATGCAATTTCTGTGTTTCATCGTCAATAAGAAGGTCCAAGGGATACAGTAAACCTGAAGTGAAGCATCGTAATCTATAACTAGTGACACAGGGATGGATCAAAACATAGACATTAGGAAGAGTCAGTCTTCTTGTACTTAAGTCGGCACTGTGCCTTTTGTATTTAATTCCGATGCAATTTCTGTGTTTCATTGCAAATAAGACGGTCCAAGGGATACAGTAAACCTGAAGTGAAGCATCGGAATCTATAACTAGTGTCACAGGAATGGTTCAAAACAAAGTAAGTAAGAAGAGTCAGTCTTCTTATCCTTAAGTCTGCATTGTGCCTCTTGTATTTAATTACGATGAAATTTCTGTGTTTCATCGTCAATAAGAAGGTCCATGGGATATAGTAAGCATGGAGTGTAGCATCGAAATCTATAACTAGTGTCACAGGAATGGTTAAAATCATAGACAGTAAGAAGTGTCAGTCTTCGTGTACTTAAGTCGGAATTTTGCTTTTTCTATTTAATTCCGATGCAATTTCTGTGTCTCATCGTCAATAACAAGGTCCAAGGGATACAGTAAACCTGGAGTGTAGCATCGGAATCTATAACTAGTGTCACTGGAATGGTTCAAAACATAGACAGTAAGAAGAGTCAGTCTTCTTGTACTTAAGTCGGCATTGTGCAATTTGTATTTAATTCCGATGCAATTTCTGTAATTTATCGTCAATAAGAAGGTCAGAGGGATACAGTAAACCTGAACTGAAGCATCGGAATCTATAGCTAGTGTCACAGGAATGGTTCAAAACATAGTCAGTAAGAAGAGTTTGTCTTCTTGTTCTTAAGTCGCCATTGTGCCTTTTGTATTTAATACCGATGCAATTTCTGTGTTACGTCGTCAAAAACAAGGTCCAAGGGATACAGTAAACCTCAAGTGAAGCATCGGAATCTATAACTAGTGTCACAGGAATGGTTCAGGGCATAGGAAGTAAGACGAGTCAGTCTTCTTGTACTTAAGTCGGCATTGTGCCTTTTGTATTTAATTCCGATGCAATTTCTGTGATTCATCGTCAATAAGAAGGCCCAAGGGATACAGTAAACCTGAAGTTAAGCATCGGACTCTATAACTAGTGTCACAGAAATGGTTCAAAACATAGACAGTAGAGGAGTCAGTCTTCTTGTAGTTAAGTCGGCATTGTGCACTTTGTATTAATTCCGATGCAATTTCTGTGTTTCATCGTCAATAAGAAGGACCAAGGGAAACAGTAAACCTGAAGTGAAGCTTCGGAATCTATAACTAGTGTCACAGGAATGGTTCAAAGCATCGTCAGTAAGAAGAGTTTGTCTTCTTGTTCATAAGTCGCCATTGTGCCTTTTTGTATTTAATACCGATGCAATTTCTGTGTTTCATCGGCAATAAGGTCACAGGGATACAGTAAACCTGAAGTGAAGATCGGAATCTATAACTAGTGTCACAGGAATAGGTTCAAAACATAGACAGTAGGAAGAGTCAGTCTTCTTGTACTTAAGTCGGCATTGTGACTTTTGTATTCAATTCCGATGCAATTTCTGTGTTTCATCGTCAATAAGAAGGTCCAAGGTATACAGTAAACCTGAAATGAAGCATCAGAATCTATAACTAGTGTCACTGGAATGATCCAAAATATAGACAGTAAGAAGAGTCAGTCTCCTTGTACTTAGGTCGGTATTGTGCCTTTTGTATTGAAGTATGATGCAATTTCTGTGATTCATCGTCAATAAGAAGGCCCAAGGGATACAGTAAACCAGAAGTGAAGCATCGGACTCTATAACTAGTGTCATAGAAATGGTTCAAAACATAGACAGTAGAGGAAGGGTCCGTCTTCTTGTACTTAAGTCGGCATTGTGCCTTTTGTATTTAATTCCGAAGCAATTTCTGTGTTTCATCGTCAATAAGAAGGTCCAAGGTATACAGTAAACCTGAAGTGAAGCATCGGAATCTATAACTAGTGTCACAGGAATGGTTTAAATCATAGTCAGTAAGACGAGTCAATCTTCTTGTACTTAAGTCGACATTGTGCCTTTTCTATTTTATTCCGATGCAATTTCTGTGTTTCATCGGCAATACGAAAGTCCAAGGTGTACAGTAAACCTAAAGTGAAGCATGGGAATCTTTAACTAGTCTCACTGGAATGGTTCAAAATATAGACAGTAAGAAGAGTCAGTCTTCTTTTACTTAAGTTGACATTGTGCTTTTTCTATTTAATTCCGATGCAATTTCTGTGTTTCATCGGCAATAAGGTCAGAGGGGATAAACTAAACCTGAAGTGAAGCATCGGAATCTATAACTATTGTCACAGGAATGGTTCAAATCATAGACAGTAGGAAGAGGCAGTCATCTTGTACTTAAGTCAGCATTGTGCCTTTTGTATTTAATTCCGATGCAATTTCTGTGTTTCATCGTCAATAAGAAGGTCATAGGGATACAGTAAACCTGAAGTGAAGCATCGGAATCCAAAACTAGTGTCACAGGAATAGTTCAAAACATAGACAGTAGGAAGGGTCAGTCTTCTTGTACTTAAGTCGGCATTGTGCCTTTTGTATTTAATTCCGATGCAATTTCTGTGTTTAATCGTCAATAAGAAGGTCCAAGGTATACAGTAAACCTGAAGTGAAGCATCGGAATCTATAACGAGTGTCACAGATATGATTCAAAACATAGTCAGTAAGAAGAGTCAGTCTTCTTGTACTTAAGTCGGCATTGTGAATTTTCTATTTATTTCCGATGCAATTTCTGTGTTTCATCGTCAATAACAAGGTCCAAGGGATACAGTAAACCTGGAGTGAAGCATCGGAATCTATAACTAGTGTCACAGGAATGGTTCAAATCATCGACAGTAAGAAGAGTCAGTCTTCTTGTACTTAAGTTGACATTGTGCCTTTTTCTATTTAACTCCGATGCAATTTCTGTGTTTCATCGTCAATAAGAAGGTCCAAAGGATACGGTAAACCTGGAGTGTAGCATCGGAGTCTATAACTAGTGTCACAGGAATGGTTCAAATCATAGACAGTAAGACGAATCAGTCTTCGTGTACTTAAGTCGGCATTTTGCCTTTTGTATTTAATTTCAATGCAATTTCTGTGTTTCATCGTCAATAAGAAGGTCCAAGGGATTCAGTAAACCTGAAGTGAAGCATCGGAATCTATAACTAGTGTGATAGGAATGCGGCAAATCATAGTCACTAAGAAGAGTCAGTCTTCTTGTACGTAAGTCGGCATTGTGCATTTTGTATTTAATTCCGATGCAATTTCTGTGTTTCATCGTCAATAAAAAGGTCCAATTGATACAGTAAACCTGGAGTGAAGCATCGGAATCTATAACTAGTGTCAATGGAATGGTTCAAAACATAGACAGTAAGAAGAGTCAGTCTTCATGTACTTAAGTCGGCACTGTGCCTTTTGTATTTAATTCCGATGCAATTTCTGTGTTTCATCGGTAATAAGAAGGTCAGAGGGATACAGTAAACCTCAAGTGAAGCATCGGAATCTATAACTAGTGTCACAGGAATGGTTCAAAACATTGTCAGTAACAAGAGTCAGTCTTCTTGTACTTAAGTCGGCATTGTGCATTTCTATTTAATTTCGATGCAATTTCTGTGTTTCATCGTCAATAAGAGGGTCCAAATGATACAGTAAACTTGGAGCAAAGCATCGGAATCTATAACTAGTGTCACAGGAATGCTTCAAAACATAGAACGTAAGAAGAGTCATTCTTCTTGTACTTAAGACGGCATTCTTCCTATTGTATTTAATTTCGATGCAATTTCTGAGTTTCATTGTCAATACGAAGGTCCAAGGGATACAGTAAACCTCAAGTGAAGCCTCGGAATCTATAACTAGTGTCACAGGAATGGTTCAATACATAGTCAGTAGGAAGAGTCGGTCTTCATATACTTAAGCCGGCATTGTGCCTTTTGTATTTAATTCCGATGCAATTTCTGTGTTTCATCGTCAATAAGAAGGTCCAAGGGATACAGTAAACCTGCAGTGAAGCATCGGACTCTATAACTAGTGTGACAGGAATGATTCAAATCATAGACTGTAAGATGAGTCGGTCTTCTTGTACTTAAGTCGATATTGTGCCTTTTCTATTTAATTCCGATGCAATTTTTGTGTTTCATCGTCAATAAGAAGGTCAGAGGGACACAATAACCTGAAGTGAAGTATCGGAATCTATAAACTAGTGTCACAGGAATGGTTCAAAACAAAGTCAGTAAGGAGAGTCAGTCTTCTTCTCCTTAAGTCGGCATTGTGCCTTCTGTATTTAATTCCGATGCAATTTCTGTGTTTCATCGTCAATAAGAATGTCCAAGGGATACAGTTAACTTGGAGTAAAGTATCGGAATCTATAACTAGTGTCACAGGAATGGTTCAAAACATAGAACGTAAGAAGAGTCAGTCTTTTTGTACTTAAGTCGGCAGTGTGCCTATTGTGTTAATTCGATGCGATTTCTGTATTTCATCGTCAATAAGAAGGTCCAAGGGATACAGAAAACCTGAAGTGAAGCATCGGAATCTATAACTAGTGTCACAGGAATGGTTCAGAACATAGACAGTAAGATGAGTCAGGCTTCTTGTACTTAAGTCGGCATTGTGCCTTTTGTATTTAATTCCGATGCACTTTCTGTGTTTCATCGTCAATGAGAAGGTCCAAGGGATACAGTAAACCTTAAGTGAAGCATCGGAATCTATAACTAGTGTCACAGGAATGGTTCAAAAAATAGTCAGTAGGAAGAGTCGGTCTTCATGTACTTAAGTCGGAATTTTGCCTATTCTATTTAAATCCGATGCAATTTCTGTGTTGCATCGTCAATAAGAAGGTCCAAGGGATACAGTAAAACTGAGGTGAAGCATCGTAATCTATAACTAGTGTCACAGGAATGGTTCAAAACATAGACAGTAAGAAGAGTCAGTCTTCTTGTACTTAGTCGGCATTGTGCCTTTTGTATTTAATTCCGATGCAATTTCGGTGCTTCATCGTCAATAACAAGGTCCAAGGGATACAGTAAACCTGGAGTGTAGCATCGGAATCTATAACTAGTGTCACTGGAATGGTTCAAAATATAGACAGTAAGAAGAGTCAGTCTTCTTGTACTTAAGTCGGCATTGTGCAATAAGTATTTAATTCCGATGCAATTTATGTGTTTCATCGTCAAACGTAGGTCAGAGGGGGTACAGTAAAGCTGAAGTGAAGCATCGGAATCTATAAGTAGTGTCACAGGAATGGTTCAAAGCATAGTCGGTAAGAGGAGTCAGTCTTTTTGTATTTAAGTCGGCAGTGTGCCTATTGTGTCAATTCCGATGCGATTTCTGTATTTCATCGTCAATAAGAAGGTCCAAGGGATACAGTAAACCTGAAGTGAAGCATCGGAATCTATAACTAGTGTCACAGGAATGGTTCAGAACATAGACAGTAAGATGAGTCAGGCTTCTTGTACTTAAATCGGCATTGTGCCTTTTGTATTTAATTCCGATGCACTTTCTGTGTTTCATCGTCAATAAGAAGATCCAAGGGATACAGTAAACCTCAAGTGAAGCATCGGAATCTATAACTAGTGTCACAGGAATGGTTCAAAACATAGTCAGTAGGAAGAGTCGGTCTTCATGTACTTATGTCGGCATTGTGCCTTTTGTATTTAATTCCGATGCAATTTCTGTGCTTCATCGTCAATAAGAATGTCCAAGGGATACAGTAAACCTGGAGTGAAGCGTCGGAATCTATAACTAGTGTCACAGGAATGGTTCAGAACATAGACAGTAAGATGAGGCAGTCTTCTTGTACTTAAGTCGGACTTGTGCCTTTTGCGTTTAATTCCGATGCAATTTCTGTGTTTCATCGTCAATACGAAGGTCCAAGGGATACAGTAAACCTCAAATGAAGCATCGGAATCTATAACTAGTGTCACAGGAATGGATCAAAACAAAGTAAGTAAGAAGAGTCAGTCTTATTATCATTAAGTCTGCATTGTGCCTCTTGTATTTAATTCCGATGCAATATCTGAGTTTCATCGTCGATAAGAAGGTCCATGGGATATAGTAAGCATGGAGTGTAGCATCGGAATCTAGAACTAGTGTCACAGGAATGGTTCAAACCATAGACAGTAAGAAGTGTCAGTCTTCGTGTACTTAAGTCGGAATTTTGCCTATTCTATTTAAATCCGATGCAATTTCTGTGTTGCATCGTCAATAACAAGGTCCAAGGGATACAGTAAACCTGGAGTGTAGCATCGGAATTTTTAACTAGTGTCCCTGGAATGATTCAAAACATAGACAGTAAGAGATCAGTCTTCTTGTACTTAAGTCGGCATTGTGACTTTTGTATTTAATTCCGATGCAGTTTCTCTATTACGTCGTCAATAACAAGGTCCAAGGGATACAGTATACTCAAGTGAAGCATCGGAATCTATAACTAGTGTCACAGGAATGGTTCAAGACATAGGAAGTAAGACGAGTCAGTCTTCTTGTACTTAAGTCGACATTGTGCCTTTTCTATTTAATTCCGATGCAATTACTGTGTTTCATCGTCAATAAGAAGGTCCAAGGGATACAGTAAACCTCAAGTGAAGCATCGGAATCTAATACTAGTGTCACAGGAATGGTTCAAAACATAGTCAGTAGGAAGAGTCGGTCCTCATTGTACTTATGTCGGCATTGTGCCATTTGTATTTAATTCCGATGCAATTTCTGTGCTTCATCGTCAATAAGAAGGTCCAAGGGATACAGTAAATCTGGAGTGAAGTGTCGGAATCTATAACTGGTGTCACAGGAATAGTTCAGATCATAGACAGAAAGATGAGGCAGTCTTCTTGTACTTAAGTCGGCATTGTGCCTTTTGCATTTAAATCCGATGCAATTTCTGTATTTCACCGTCAATAAGAAGGTCCAAGGGATACAGTAAACCTCAAATTAAGCATCGGAATCTATAACTAGTGTCACAGGAATGGTTCAAATCATAGTCAGTAGGAAGTGTCGGTCTTCATGTACTTAAGTCGGCAATGGGCCTTTTGTATTTAATTCCGATGCAATTTCTGTGTTTCATCGTCAATAGGAAGGTCCAAGGGAAACAGTAGACTGGTGTGAAGAGTCGGAATCTATAACTAGTGTCACAGGAATGGTTAAAACATAGACAGTAAGAAGAGTCAGTCTTCCTTGTACTTAAATCGGCATTGTGCCTTTGGTATTAAATTCCGATGCATTTTCTGTGTTTCATCGTCAATAGAAGTTCCAAGGGATACAGTAAACCTGAAGTGAAGCATCGTAATCTATAACTAGTGA